>NW_027509370.1:20000-75949 GCF_048541705.1 Temnothorax americanus | reverse complement strand
GGTATTCGCGCAAACGGGGGTCGGGGGCGAGCGAGAGAAACCGCGAGCGAGAACACGCGCGCGACCGGGGGACGGGGGAAACATCTTCGAGGGGGAGATAACGCGAGCGGGAGCGTGTGACGTCACGCGGACTTCGCGGCGCGGCGAAACGCGGACCCCCTCGCCCCGCTCCGCGGCAAAAACGCGAACGCTCCGCGGCGCGGCGAAACGCGGCCGACCCCTCCACCGCGGTGCCCGAAACGCGGACTCTCGCGGCGCTGGAAAACGCGGTAAACCGCCGGAAAATGCGGTCCGCCCGTCCCCGCCGCGCCGGAAAAACGCGGTACCCCCTCCCCTCACCCCGCGGCGCTCGAAAACGCGGTACCCCCCTCACCCCGCGGCGTCCGAAAACGCGGTACCCCCCCCGCGGCGCCCGAAGACGCGATACCCCCCCCCCGCGGCGCCCGAAGACGCGGTACTCCCCCTCACCCGCGGCGGCTGAAGACGCGGTACCCCCCCCCCGCGGATCCCCCCTCCCCGCCCCTCACCCCCCCTCGAGCACCACCCGGGGGTAGAACCGGCCTACCTTACCTACTGCATTCCTAAGATCCTTAGCTGAATGTGTAATGTGTAACTTGTAATTTCAAGACAATGTTTTATGTTCTTGTAACACATAATAACTGTTTTGTATCTCAAATCTTGTATCTTGTATCTTAAATGTATTTATATATATGTCGTAGGCAAATGGTTATTTTAGGAAAATAATTTCAGACTAGGCAAATGCTATCTGCCTGGCCAAATAGCTTTCACCATTTATTCTTGCTATTTTCCTAGTCAAATGCTATTTTCCTAGGCAGATGCTATTTGACTGAACCGCTGTTAGGCAAATGGTATTCCGCGAAGCATGCATTTGGGAAATTTTTCAGTTTAGCTATCCCAGCACAGAAATCGATGTAATTAGGCTTATTCGACGCGTTTTTGCACAAAACAATCGAATCTGGCAGAAAAAAGTGTCGCTCTGCCCCGCGAAGCGAGATATTAAACGTAAAAATTGACAGGAATCAGGTTATGATTCTTGTCATACCGACGAGCTGTAGCGACTACGAACATGTCCTGCAGCCATATGCGCATGCTCAGTAGCCGCACACGCGTGCAAAAGTGCGCGAATTTGAAACGTATGTATACTTATAATGAATTTTATTTATAATTAGTTTTCAATGATGAACATATCTTATATAACATATCAAAGTACATGCGTGAGCGGGAGGGCTTTGCTCCTCTGCATTCCTCCCCCATGCATGTATTTTATAATTTTGCTTTACAACTTAACATGTACTTTAAGTTGTAAAGCGAGGTCCACATTGCCTACTGGCGGGGTGGGTGCGGGGGAGGGGGGGCCGAAGGCCCCCTCGCACTCCGTGTGCGTGCGTGCGTGCGTGCGTGCGTGTGTGTGTGTGTGTGATGCATATAACATCTACAATTTAATATAGTCAGGATAAACCAATAAAATCTATTAATTTATCTTGAGTATCTTGACTATATTAAATTGTAAATGTTATATGCATACAAACACACACACACACACACACACACACACACACACACACACACACACACGCACGCACGCACGCACGCACACACACGGGGGAGAGTGCAATGGGGACCTTCGGCCCCTCCCCCCTCCCCCGCACCCAACCCGCCGGTAGGCAGCGTAGACCTCGCTTTACAACTTAAAGTACATGCTAAGTTGTAGAGCAAAATTATAAAGTACATGCATGAGGGAGAGATGCAGAGGAGCAAAGCCCCCCCGCCCACGCATGTACTTTGATATTGTTACGCTCGTCGAGTAAGCTCGCCGCCGTAACACTATCGCGCACTCCACACTCGCGCACGTATTTTGCAAAACTCGTAAAAGGAAAGAGAACTCAAAAGAACTTAAGAAATGCGTTTATTCCAAGCTCGTAAAACAGAACGCGTGCGGATTCCAAAAATCCGCCAGACAGAAGATCAATAAATTTATCAACAAACTCTTGTTGTCAAGGAGCGCGCTTCACAGCTTCCGCGACTTCTCTACTCAGTGTCCAGCACGGGCGTAACATTGTCCCCCTCTTCTTAAGTTGTCGTCCCGACAATTTAAGGAAAGTTACAAGCAGTTTCTTTCTCTTAGATTTCCGGGAACTTGAAACGCTTCTTGCTCTACCTCGAGCTAAGCTGCGAGTTAACGAGCTTCGTTTCTTCCATCAATCCAAAAACGCTTCTTTCCACGTGTGATTCTCTTCAACGTCGGCTTTCCTTCTGCTACCAGCGCTGTCCTCTTGAGAGTCTTCGGACTGGAGGGGGAAGCTTTCGTGGACCCTGCGTCTCGCAAGACTCCCCAGTCCCCGCTTTGGCATTTGCCCTAAGTCCCACGGAAAAACCACGATCAAAAACCGTGGGCAAGGCGGTGTTCTTTCAGCTAATATCTTCGCTTGATGTTGTTCGGCACCATCTTCCCGGAGAAGTAGCTGAAAGAAACAACAAAAGAAAAATATCTTTTTCTTAAAAACCTAAAAACTAATTAAATGAATTGAAATTTTTTAGGCTCCGCGCTCCGGATGAAAATCGTGATTCGAAAGGAATTACTTCTCATAAAAAGTAACTAATCTATCTAAATGAACGACTTTGTTCTTATGCCGTTTAGACCTACGAATGCAATAAGCTACATCATTTATTCTTTTAACGACTTCAAAAGGACCTTCCCAATTACTTTGTAACTTAGGAGTTATTCCTATTTTTCTTCGAGGATTAAATAACCAGCCTTTTTGCCCAGACTCATAGCATATTTGTCTATCCTTTCGATCATAAAGCGCCTTGCTTTTTGAGACTTAATTTCTATACGTTGACATACAATGTTAGAATGAGATCTTTTTTTCCTTTCAAGTGACGGAAATATTCTCTTTTCGAAGGAATAGTCTCAGAACCAGGAGGATGTCCGCGAAGTAGATCCAAGGGTAATCTTAACTCCCGACTTAAATGCAATTCCAAAGGAGTAAAATTAGTAGTTTTATGTTTAGAAGACCTATACGCCAACAACCCTAATGAAATCCAACGATCCCAATCTCGTTGATTTTCAGCAACGAACTTTGCCAGATAACAACGTCTGATGTTGACGTTCTACCTGACCATTGGATTGAGGGTGAAATGGAGTAGTTCTTGTTTTTTTAATTCCCAATAACTGAGTTAGTTCCAAGAATAATTGAGATTCAAAATTTTTTCCTTGGTCAGTATGTAATTCCGAAGAAATGCCGTATCTAGAAACCACTTGACTCAAGAAAACTTCCGCAATCGTTTTAACTCTAATATTTCCAAGCGGAAAAGCTTCCACCCATTTTGTGAAACAGTCCGTAACCACCAACAAATATTTATTTCCCGAAGAAGAAATTGGAAGGAGACCAAGAACATCCATTTGAATTTTTTCGAAAGGCGCCCTGACATTGTAAATTTGCATAGAAGACTTTCTTTTATCAGATGGCCCTCTCTTTGAAACGCAAACTTTACAAGTCCTACACCAATGTTCGACATCCTGCTTACAGAAAGCCCAATAAAAATGTTTCCGGATCTTCTCTAAGGTCTTATTACACCAAAATGGCCACCTGTGGAAGAATCATGAGCTTCTTCTAAAATTCGCAAAATCATTTCTCGAGGAACTATAGTTTGAAAAACAACGGAACATAAATTTGGAGACTCCCATTTCCTACACAAAATCCCGTCTTTAATCACCAGGGAATCCCATTGGAGCCAATAGTCTTTAGCAGTCGAATCTCTCTGAGCTATTTCTTGACGAAGAGGTCGCCTATTTTCCTCTTTTCCACAATAAACTCCTACCGAGAATTCACGTCCATATAAATAGTGATGGAAGGTCTTCAAAGCCTCCACCAAAGCTAACAGCTCCCGACGAGTTACGCAATAGTTCCTTTCAAATTTGCTCAAAACCCGACTATAATAAGCTAAGACCCTCTCCCTACCATCCTGAATCTGAGAAAATATCGCGCCCAAGTCGTGATTTGAAGCGTCAGTATCAAGAATAAGTTCCCCTTTTTCTATTAAAAAAGCTAAAATAAGAGGAGAAATTAAGTTTTGTTTAAGCTTCTCAAAAACTTCCTGACAACGCCCATCCCACACAAATTTTCTAAGATTTTCAGTTAAAGAAAATGATGGCTCAGCAATAAGAGAAAATCCCTTCACAAATTTTCTATATAAGAGCAGAGTCCCAAGAAGCTTCGCACTTGCTTCTTATTTTGAGGAATAGGCCACTCTTGAACGGTCTTAATTTTCTCCGAATCAGTGGAGATTCCTCTTTCTGAAACGACATGGCCTAAGTATTTCACTTTTCTCCCGAAGAAAGTACATTTTTTTGGATTGAGTTTTAAATTTGCACCGTAAACAAAGAAATACTTCCCTTAAATTTGCCAGCATTCCCTCGAAAGTTTTATTATAGATAATGACATCATCCAAATAAACCATACAGATCTTATTCAATATCTCACGAAGAACCTGCTCCATCAATCGCTCAAAAGTAGCAGGAGCATTACATAATCCAAATGGCATTACAGTAAACTGCCATAAGCCATTTCCTATAGAGAAGGCCGTTTTCTCCCTATCCTGAGGACGAAGCTTCACCTTCCAATAGCTGCTTTTTAAATCTAAGGTTGGTGAACCAGGAACTTCCGGATAAACGATCAAAAAGATAATCTATCTTGGGAATAGGATAAAAATCTTTTTCTGTAATGGCATTGAGCTTCCTGAAATCGATACAGAATCTAATCGTTCCATCTTTCTTTTTTACTAAAACAGTTGGAGAAACCCAGGCGCTATGAGAATCTTCAATGACACCACGTTGTTTCATTTCGTTTAAAATCTTTTCCACCTTTTCTCGCATATGCAGTGGAATTCGCCTAGGAGCCTGTTTAATCGGAGAAGAATTTTTCACCCTAATAGCATGCTCAACGACGGAGCAATTTCCTGCAACCACATCTTCCAAAAAGACATCTTGAAACTCGATCACCAATTCAGCAAACTGCTCCTTTTGAGAAGCGTTGAGAGTTTCGGAATTTTTCTCAAAGAATTTCTTAAGAAAAAAAAGGAATCCCTCTATCAAAACTACAAATTCGGGAACAGAAAAAGTTTTCTTGACTCTCTGACACCGTTTCCTCAAAAACCGAAGAGAAAACGTTTCCTACCCCTATTTTTGAAAGAAAGTCCGCTCCTAGAATACACTCGTCTTTTATGGCCGCTATGATTACCGGAAAATCCAAAGAAAATTTTCCTATTTCGATTCCAACCACCACTCTACGTTTTACAGGAACCGTTTCTCCCATTGGATAGGTCAAGAAATATCTCTCTACAGGAGTGGGTGATTTCAAAGAACCTAACAAATCTTCCCTAAGTACCGACACATCGGAGCCCGTATCTATTCTAAAGACGCAAGTCCGGCCATTAACTCGGCCGCGAAAACAAAAATCACTTAACCCGCTACTTATCCTACTTAATTTCGCAGGGCCTTTGCACCCCTGAGCCGAACATGCCCCGCTGAGCTCGGCTATTCCGAGTTTCCCTTCTCTTCGGTAGTTAGAGAAGGGCACTCCAACCGAAAGTGCCCTTTGGCACCGCACTGCCAGCACTCCTTTTCCTCACGCCCGAATCTCGTCCTGAAACCCGAATTCTTCTTAAAATTTGCAGAACTCTTTTTATCTTTCTCATTCCCCGCCGATTTAATTTCGTTCCCAGCTCTGCCTTTTCTGAGGTCTCTACTTTCAAATTTCCGCGAAAAACTATTTGCTTGGATGACTTTTATTGCCATGGCCCTCTCTATGGCGGCTCTCAAGGAAGTTAATCCCCCTAACTGAAGAGTTGTTTTACGAAACCGTCAGAAAGCGCCGCAACGAACTGGGCGCACGCAATCTTATCCCGCACCTCGGCCGAGCATTCCGAATAGGCTAAACACGCTAAACGTTCTAAATCCGCTCCCAAAACGGGCAGATCTTCTCCGGGTTTTTGTCTCCGATTAGTGAACTGGGTGTAAAACGTTTGAGACATATGCGCTTCGCCAAAACGCAACTCTAACCTAGCCTCTAATTCAGAATAGCGAAGGCTCTCGAATTCGGTTACCCCATTCAATACGGCACGCGCTTTCTTTCTTAAGCTCGAGGCTAAAGCCACGGTTCTCGAAGATTCCACCCAGCCATTCGCTTGCGCAATTAAATTGAACGGTGCTAAATATTCGCACAGAGAAACAATCCCGTCGAACGTGTTAGGCTCTAATTTATAACCGAGCGCCGTCTCACTCGAACCTCCACACGCGGTGCGCCCCGCACACGAGCCCTCGCCCGTGCCCATCACACGCAGCGGCTTGACCGAATTTCCGCACGCGGCGCGCCCCGCACACGCGCCCTCACCCGCGCCTATCTCACGCGTTGCCTTATTCAAAATTCCGCCGTGAAAAACATTATTGGAGGGACTTAGCTGATGTACGGCGAGTTGCTCCTGAAGACGTGTCACCGTAGCATCGCGTTCCTTCAGGCGAGCCTCTAACTCGCTGCGGGAAAGCTGTTGCTTCTGCTGCTCCAGCCGCCGCTCCTGGCGCAGTTTTCGAAGCTCCAAGTAGACAGCTTCGAAAGCACCCGCCTCTGCCTCCGTCGCCCCCGCATCCTGCGGATGGGTCGCGCCCGCCTCCGTTGTTGCCGACGCCGCGGCCTGCGAACGGGTCCTCGGCGGGGTGTGCGTGGTCGTCATCCTGTTCGGGATACTGCGTTCGTCGCCTCGTATCCCGGACAAGCCCCCAAAATGTTACGCTCGTCGAGTGAGCTCGCCGCCGTAACACTATCGCGCACTCCACACTCGCGCACGTATTTTGCGAAACTCGCAAAAGGAAAGAGAACTCAAAAGAACTTAAGAAATGCGTTTATTCTAAGCTCGTAAAACAGAACGCGTGCAGATACTAAAAATCCGCCAGACAGAAAATCAATAAATCCATCAACAAACTCCCGTTGTCAAGGAGCGCGCTTCACAGTTTTCCGCGACTTCTCTACTCAGTGTCCAGCACGGGCGTAACAATATGTTATATAAGATATGTTCATCATTAAAAGCTAATTATAAGTAATATGCATTATAAGTATACATACGTTTCAAATTTGCGCACTTTTGCATGCGTGTGCGGCCACTGAGCATGCGCATATGGCTGCAGGACATGTTCGTAGTTGCTACAGCTCGTCGGTATGACAGGAATCATAACCTGATTCCTGACAACTTTTACGTTTAATATCTCGTTTCGCGGGGCAAAGCGACAGATTCGGTCGTTTTGTGCAAAAACGCGTCGATTAAGCCTAAGTTGAACGAAATCGGTGAGGAGGCCACTATACTTCAGATTTACCCCATTTGCCTAACAGCGGTTCAGTCAAATAGCATCTGCCTAGGAAAATAGCATTTGACTAGGAAAATAGCAAGAATAAATGGTGAAAGCTATTTGGCCAGGCAGATAGCATTTGCTTAGTCAGAAGTTATTTTCCTAAAATAACCATTTGCCTACGACATATATAAAGACAGTCTTTGTATACACATATAAGACTTAAGATACAAAGTAGTTACTTAATATTGTCTTTAAATTACAAGTTAATCACTACGTTAAGACTTCATTAAATGCTTATATCACTTTTTTGTTTGAAAAATGGTTTTCAAATCTTTCAAAATTTTTAATTTTTCTGCTCTATAAGTTTTCGTTTCTTCTCGTCTTAAACGTCTTTCTTCCAGTGATGTCCTCAAATAAGATATTTTTTCTTCATGTAATGACATTTTCTTTTTTTCTACAAAAATATTGTTAATTATTAACTTAAATAAAACAGTAAAAAGATAATGATATATTCATTTTTTAGCTACTTACTGTTTGTTGGGTCACTGTCGCTGTCATCGAATAAGCTTTCAGGTTCTCGAATGTTTGATCCCGCTACAGATATGGATTTTATCCAAGGTTTGTCGAAAAAGATCTCGTCTAATGGCTAAAATGTACATATATTTTAAGAAAAAAGTTATGACATATATTTTTAATTATCAAAATTCTTATTATTAATAACTAAACTTAAAAATTTGTATATTTTATAATTTTGAATATCTATATGTATATATAAGTCACGTTGTCTGTCTGTCTGTCTGTATGTACGCAAACTACTTCCACATTTATGGGCCGATTCTCTCGAAATTGGTACCAAAATGTTGCAAGTTTTTCGGGGATGAAAATGTCGCGGCTTTTTTTGTTTTACGTCCCCCCCCCACCCACCCACGCACGCAACATACGCACCTACGCGCATATACACGTCTCTCTCTCTCTCTCTCTCTCTCTCTCTCTCTCTCTCTCTCTCTCTCTCTCTCTCTCTCTCTCTCTCCCGAGATTTTATAAATTAAAGAATTAAAAAAATGTATGAAAGCTAATAATATAGCGGGTAAGCGGTGGGTACTTTAGGAGTAAAAAAATTTTTATAAGTAAATAACAAATCTATTATATGCCAAGTAAAATATTTATAATGTTTGTAATTTGTATTTAAATCAATACTTAAAGCAACCAAAAGAGAAAATGTTAAAGTTAAGATAATAAAATATAAACTTTAACTCGACATAATTGAAAAAATTCTCTTATATGCAGATTTAAATAAAAAATTATTTATGTATATATATATATATATATGTATATATTATGTATATATATGTATATATATATATAGATAGATATTTTTATATTTTTTGAATTATATCAATCTGTATATATATCTATATGGTTAAAGCTAGTTTTATTATAAGTTTACTACCTCCAAATATATCCACTCTTTCCTATCATTTCCACTTTGAGCGTTGTGGTCTGTAATTTGACGGTATCGCCTTTTCAAAGTATCCATTTTATTATAACATTGAGTCGCAGTAAAATTGAGTTGTTTCTCCTTCATGCGTTGAGAAATTATATTCCACATTTTCTTATGGGGTCCTTTACCCAACATATGCGAGTTTTCTTTATATGACGAAATTGACAAAAGTGTTGCGTTATGTGTCCACTTATCATTTGAATCTAAAAATAAAAAAGTAAATATTTAATAAATCAAGCTAAATTTCTGTTATTGAAATTTAAACATACCTATATTTGACACATTTGTGTCATTCTCAATGTCTGAAACATCATTATTTGTTTCATTAATCTCAATATTTGAATCGTCAGATATCATGAGGTTTATATTTTTTGCACTTGTTCCCGAACAACTGGGTTCCTCAATTGTGCTCGAACTATGTTTCTTTGAAAATGTGTATGTTTGTGGAAATTTGACTGTTTGTAATAGAGCATTAGCAAATCTTAAATCTATATAAAAATAACATAATGTATATTAATATTTTTAAAAGTGTATAATATAATTACATTATATAATTAAAAAAGAAATTATATTAAAATGTTATTAAAATATAGTTATATGTTACATATAATAGTTAAATTGAAATAGTACCTTTAAAAGCGCGATTAAAATCTTCTTCATTAACTTGTATTTCATATTCCATGTTGGTTTCTGCATCAATTAATTTCAATTTACGAGGGTTGTGTTTCTTCATGGATTGCACAGATTTCATTTTTTAATATTTGTTTGACAGTAATAACAAGAGAAGTATTCTGTAAATATTATACAATTATGCTTAAATATAAAAAGAAATAATTTATGAAAAAGAGAGAAAGAGGAATATATTAAAAAAAAGTTAGAATAGATTTATTCTATTTTATATATTCAATTACGATATAATAACTATACATTTTACATATAATAACTATGTACTTTATTAACTACTTATTTATCTCTTTTATACCTTAAGTAGCAATTTTTACCTTTCACATAAGTAGCAATATGTTCTTCATCTGCTAAAGCAATCCCAGTGTCCCAGTGGGAGAAACGAAACGCAGCACTGGGACTGGGAATTTTCAATGCTGCCAATCTTATTTTTTCTCCCAATACCAAAAAATATATTTTCCAACGCACCCCTACTAAGTTTCATGAAAATGAAAAAAGTTCATTTTTGTGCATTTTCTTATTAGATGGTCACGTGATCAGATGTGTGACAATTTCATGATGCATTTCCGTCTCTCTGCGAAAAAGACTGTATATTAGAAATGTTAAAATAATCATTCCATGTAATACGGCAGTGTTTTTATACTCACCGAATGCTATATTGTCATACACAATTTTGTACTGTCGTCGAAGTATGCATTCTATACTTAATTGCTTATACATACGTACTAAAATATCAAATCGCAAAAATTTTGTTGATATACTCGTGAAAAGACCAATGTACTTCTCTATATGCAATAATAATTATATTATTGTACATAATTTATACTGTCGTCGAAACATACAATCTATAGTAAATTGCTTATATATACTTATTACTGTGTTAAATAAAAAAAAGTAGAAACTTGCACATTGTTTCCTCGTAGTTTTTAATTGTGCAAGTAGAAACTTGCACATTGCTTCCTCATAGTTCCTAAGTGTGCAAGTTTTTATTTTATTCGAGGTATAATTATCGGTATTTATTTGTTTTGGCTTCTTCATAGAGGAAGCTGTGTTAACAAAGGTTCTGATTTCACACTTAACTCTTTTGGGGACTGCATAAATAATTATGTACATTCACTAAAAAATACTAAAAATACTTGTCCACTTAAAAACTAAAACAATATGCAGATTTCGCCAAATTCAATACAAATTCATTAAATGATACTTTATCGATAAAAAAATCAGCCCGATATTATAAATATTTGAGATAGCGATTTATTTTTAATTCTATTATATTTTCCAGTCTTTTCTACCCCTATTTCATATATAATTGGTTAAAATTTGGTTGATCAGATCAAGTTTTATAAAGCTTCTATGTATGTACGAATTCTTCGAAATTTCAAATGTGTGTAATACGAGATCTGATCAATCAAATTTTAATGAATTATATATGAAATATAAGGGTAGAAAAAAAACTGGAAAATATAATAAAATTAAAAATAAATCGCTATCTCAAATATTGAGAAAGCGGCAGCGTAAAACACATTTTTCAAAAAAAAAAGAAAATCTGCATAAAATCTATACTGGTAGACCGATTTCAATAAAATTTGAGGAGGACATACTTTCTATGATACTCTATTTGTGTGCAAAAATTCAAACTAGTATCTAAAAAATTGTAGAAGTAGATGCGTGTACAAAAATCCGTACACACACACACACCACACACACATACATACATACTTCCGGACATTTTTTACTAATTTGATTTTTCGACATTTTAGAACATTCTAAACCTATTTCCATCAAAATCTCGAAAAAAAATTTTTTCACCATTACAAAGCTTCCTCTATGAGGAAGCAAAATTTTATTGATGCACTCGTAAGAAGGCCAATGTACTCTGATGTATGCATTAATATAGCGAATTAATCAGTGTCGCCAAAATAGACAAATGACATATATATATATATATATATATATATATATATATATATATATAGAAATTATAGTTTAAGCATCAAAAGGGACTCATACTTAAGCGTCATAATCATAAGCAGAAGAAAATTTTTGATTGCATATTATATAATCCCAGATTGACTGGGACACTGCTTTAGAAAAGCTCTCAGTAAATGAAGCAGTAGATTTCTTATATTATCACCTGAACACCGCTATTACTATGTTTGTTCCCTCCCGTTCCATTTTTAAATCCTCTTATCCAGTTTGGTTCACAAAAGAGCTGATTTCTCTTATAAAGGCAAAAAAATCAGCTCATTTAAGATATAAGTATACACAAACTTATTCCGACTATTTATCCTTCTCTTACCTTAGAGCAAAGTGCAAATCTTTATTTACTGCATGCTGGGCAAACTTTATCAATAGAACTGAAAGCACCATAACGGATAACACAAAACTTTTTTGGAAATTTATAAAAAACATTAGATCCTCAGAGCCTCATGCCTCTTTTATTTTACACAATGATCACCTTGTGCAGGACAATGAGGTTATCGCAAACTGCTTCGCTGATTATTTCGAATCTGTCTACTCCGACGACGACGGAAATAATGTTGAACCTGAAATAGATCCTAAACTGGCTCACTCCCTGAATCTTCTCTCCTTGGATATATCTATAGAAGAGGTGTATAATGAAATTGATAATCTCTCCCTTAATTGCGCCGCCGGTGTGGATGGTATTCCTCCATCGGTCTTTAAGTCAAGTATTTTTATTGCATCAAGGTTTTTATGGATAATATTTAATAAATCACTAAAGATGGGCTCATTTCCTGCACTTTGGAAACAATGTCTTGTCTCCCCGATTTTTAAAGGAGGTGAACGTCAATTTGTTACTAACTACCGTCCTATTTGTAAGCAAAGCATAATGCCTAAGATCTTTGACTGCATTGTGGCTCGCAAGCTTGGATCGCTCTGCAAAAACCTTATTATTGTCGAACAACACGGATTTGTCCCTGGACGATCCACAACTACAAATCTCGTAAATTACTACAATTTTTTAACAAATATTGTTGAGAGTGGTTCCCAAGTTGACTCTGTGTATACTGACTTTGCGAAAGCGTTTGATTCTGTGAATCGTACTCTTTTATTAGGTAAACTGCGAGCTTATGGAGTCGAGGGCTCTCTTTTGTGTTGGATCTCATGCTTTCTCTCAGACAGAACACAAATTGTAAAATATAAAAACAGTATGTCTAGAAGCATAATTGTCTCTTCCGGGGTGCCGCAAGGGTCGCATCTTGGCCCCCTTTTATTTATTTTATTTATTAACGATATCGCTATGTACATTAAATATTGCCTTTTTTTACTATATGCGGATGACTTGAAAATGTATCGAAAAATCAATGGACTAGCTGATGCTTTACTGTTGCAACGTGATCTGCATGAACTTGAGGTCTGGTGTAGAAGAAACTGCCTTCGACTTAATGTTTCTAAATGTTTCGTTATACATTTTACACACAAATACAACCCGCTATTGTATGACTACATACTTGATGGCTCACCACTCTCAATAAAATATAACGCTCGTGATCTGGGAGTTATGTTTTGCGCTGACTTATCATTCAACAATCACATTCAATCTATTGTTTCATCTGCGTATAAGATGCTTGGCTTCATCCTCCGCTGGGGTAAATATTTTGTAAATATCTCCACTTTGAAATTGTTATACTGCTCGTTGGTTCGCCCAAAATTGGAATATTGCTCCACTGTATGGTCTCCTTATTACAAATGTCATATTGAAAAGATAGAACGCATACAACATAAATTCTTACGCACGGTAGCCTACCGTACGGGTAATCCTATGGCTTTTACCTGCCATGACTACTATCCCATTTCAACAAGACTGAATTTAATGACTTTAGAGAACAGGAGATTAATCTTCGACCTAGCATTAATTTTTAAAATATTAAATAGTTTTATCGATTGTCCTGACCTTTTAAAAGATATTTATTTAAATGTTCCAATCAGAGACTTAAGACAATCTTCCATCTTTTATGTTCAATATCACCGTACTTTATATGGCGTAAACTCATGTTTAAATAGGATGACTATCTCTGCAAACAATTATTCTAGCTTAGTTGATTTCTTCGGCGGCAATGTGTCTGCGTTCAAGCGGAAACTTATCTGTTTACTCTCCTAACATAACTTTTCTTTTCTAATTGTAATTGTATTTTTATTCTACTTTAGATAAATTTTTATAATCTACTTTCTGTCATGTATACACTAAAGGGTTTACCCCGTAAATAAATAAAGATTATTATTATTATTATTATAATAGCTGAATTATAACTTGCATTGTAAACATGGTCTAGGTGTGCAAATATATATATATATACATATATATATATATATGTATATATATAGAAATTACATATCATATAATAGCTCAATTATAACTTGCCTTCTAAATTATACTTTTTCAATTAGCGCGGACCACACACACACACACACACTGTTACGCCATAACTTTTTTTTTCTTTTTTTTATTGTATTTCATGGAATATTGTATTGTTTAATAAAGGACACGAATATCTTCGTGATCGATTACATAAATCTGTTTTTTTCATTTTTACAGATACATTTTTTAGTTTTTAACATCTCAGTTATGTAATTTCACTTTTTTAAAAGTCTATTATACTATTGCATGAAAAAATGTTTTATACTAATTATTGAATTATTTTTTATTAATAGAAAACTCTTACAATAAACACGGAAACATGCATGTACGGAACATTGATGTGACGAAGTTACCAAAGTTGGTTTTACGTAAAATTAATCGACAGCTGGAGACAAATGGACGGCAAGTATTACAAAAGCTGAAGACTTGAAACTCAAATACGAGGTAATCTTATCACCATTTAGTAGTACACAGCACTGCTGTAAATTGTAAAATTAAAGTTATTTTTTTTTGCACAGAGACATATAAGCAATATTAAAAATTTTATTTCCGTTTTTTCTTCACAGATGATGCAATATATGAGGTGCCAGGTGACGATTATAGATATTGGTATTCGGATGACAGTTATGCCTGTGAAGAACTTCCATTCCACATTGTAAATTGGGATCTTCAAAACAGTCAGAATGTATCAACAAAGAAGTCTACCGAAGATATCTGCACGCTGTGTAAGACAAATGCGCGAACACATATTTTTGTACCCTGTGGTCATCTCGCCTGTTGCATTAAATGTATCGAACGTTTGGAACATAAATGATGTCCGATATGCAATACTACTTATGAAACTTGTCTTATAGTTAGAAAACCGTAAGAAGCTGTCTGCTTCTGAAATGTCTTAGCATACACAAATTTCAGATATTTTAAATCTAGTGAAATTACGTAGCACGCATTATTAAGTTTTTCTTAAATCACTTTCTTCATTATTACTAGTACATAGTTCTTGTAAAGAGAAAGTCGAATATCCGAAAACGTCAAGTATTTTTCAATCTCACAAATTCAGTCTGTATTTATAATTAAATTTAGTCTTTGTACATATAAATAAAAACTAATTTTCTAAATATTAGTGGAATTAGTTTTTGAAAAAGGCCAAAGTTTTTATATTCTTGATTCAATATATATTAAAATGTAGAATCAGTTTATACAATAGAAGATATAAGTTTCCAAATTTTTTATACGTATCTTCAATTTTTTAAGACATGCAGATAGGAAACTTGTAAAATACATGGCCCTTCTTTTTCTGCAATAATTTGAAAAAAATTATACTCTTAAATAGTGCGAATCAGGTCAAACACAAAAGCTTACTTATGCCATAATTTTTATTTTTCTTCTCTTTAATATATTTTATAGAATACATTAAAATTGTTTAATAAAGAACACACGCAAATACCTTTGTGTGGTCGACTACATAGTTTTATTTCTTTATTTTTATAGATCTTTCCATTTTTTAATTTTTTTACAACTTAATTTTCAAATTAAACTTTTCTTTCAAGTTTATTATGCTATTGCATTAGACAAAATTATGTATACTTATTGTTGCATTATTTCTTACTTATAGAAAACTCTTACAATGAACACGGAAACATACCTGAGCGGAGTATTGATATGACGAAATTTCCAAAATTGGTTTTACCTAAAATTGATCAACAGCTGCAGACAAACCCAATCAGCAAAATAATATTTAAAAAATGTTTTTAAGAAACATTTAAAAAACGTTTTTCAAACATTTTTAAAAACGTTAAAAATAATGGGATAAGTTCCTTTCTTTTTCATTAAAAAAACATTTTTTTTAACGTTTAAAATAATATTATTTTAACGTTTAAAAAATATTATTTTAACGTTTAGAAAAATATTATTTTAACGTTTAGAAAAATATTATTTTAACGTTTAATAAACGTTTGTTTTAACATAAAAAAAATGTTTTTTTAATATTTGGGAAACGTTTACATTAAAAGGATTTTTTAATAATTTTAAAAATTTGTTATATTTGATTTTTTATTACTAAATATTATTTTTTGTACATATTGTACACATTGTATATATAATATATAACAAAATAAACATTTGCAGTTCAAAATAAAATACATATAAGAAAGAAAAAAAATTTAACTTTTATTTTAAGGCATTGACAAGACCGCTGTTTGTATAACGCAATTAAAAATTGAGCAAGGACCATATAGATGGTCATAGCAAGACCTTTATGCTGAAATAATGTTTCATGTGTGATTTTTAAATATATTTCCTAATTCTTCGAACTGATACGCGGTTACTATCAGTCTCAACACAGCTCTTAAATTGAATCAGAAAAGTAATATCACACATTAAATTGATTGTCAAGAAGGAGTAGGAGGAGTAGGAGGAGGAGGAGGAGGAGGAGGAGGGGGAGGGGGAGGAGAGGAGGGTGGAGAAGGAGGAAGAGGGAAGGGAGGGAGGGAGGAGGAGAAGAAGAAAAAGGAGGGGAAAGAGAAGGAGAAGGAGGGGAGGGAGGGAGGAGGAGAAAGATCCAATTGATTCAATTTAAGAGCTGCGTTGAGACCGAAAGTAACACAACGTGTACACTTATCGAAAAATCAGAAAATGTATTTAAAAATCACAAGAAATATTATTTTTGCACTAAGATCTTACTATGACCGTCTAATGGACCATATAATCAATTTTTATTTGTGCTTAAAAAAAATTCTCCGCAATTCTTGCATATACCCGGATATGTTAACAATTATACTTCCGAAATCTTCCGTAGGTATTTCTACGTCGCACGAATTATACTCGCTTACTTTCATATATCAAGGGCACTCCTTGTTATATCCAAGATTAGTTGTGGAAACCGCACTTGGATATACCTCATGGAGCACAGACGTGAAGACGTAGTAAAATATACCAAAGTAAAAAATGTTTACTTTGGCAACTTGCAACTGTAAAACGCGCCACGAACATACTCATTAACTTATTTTCCAGCATTTTTTTCAGAAAAGGATACAAGTCTGTAATTTAGAATATAGGCAATATATAGGTATGACTGCAAGAGAGGTAAATATTACAAAATTACCACGTTCTTCAGTCTGCTCACATAACATTGCTAATTAATGTTTCTTTCTCTTCATTTTTTTTATTTTTTTAAGCCCACTTTTTTCTAAGTTTATATACTTCTCATAAACATCATTCTTTAGAAAGAGTCAAATACAGCACGCAAATTTGTCGATTTTTAATATTAATATTAATGGACAAGTTTTCGTTTACAAGTTTTTGTATGGGTAAAATGTACGAACATCGTGCATCGATCACATTTAAAGATCAGTAAGAATTTTTGGTTAGAAATAATTTTTGATTGGAATAGAATAGTTTGTAAAATTTTTATAAAATCAAAAGATTTGAACGCTTGCTTATTAGCAACTTATTAGCTTATTGACTTTTTCGAAAGCTGAATAAAATACATTTCGCAAAATAGACTCCATAAAATGGATCTATCGACGTTTCCAATTACAACGCAGTAAGACAAAATATTTTCTTCTTAGTCTATGTAATATTGCCAAAAGAATTTTCAAAGAATAGCCGTAAGTAAAACAGGAGAAGCTAATAGAATAAGAGCAGATTTTTCGTACTTTGTAAATGGGAACATTTCGCGGATTAGATTGTTTGGCGAAACAATGGTTATTACATTGAACCCATTTACGTTTGTATATTAAAGTAGATAATAAAATGAAAGGGGACCGTAATATTAGACTATGACGCAATCGTATGCGATTCCGATCGATCGAATTAATATGCAGTGGGCGACAGATTATTTGATCAACAAGATCGCACATTAGCTTAATTCATTACAGTATCTTTACATTAACAGTGACACAAAAAAGATCGTGTTACGTTTACCTAAATATTTCTTTTTTTCATGTTATATTGACGAGTCATATTTATGGCGTACGCAATCAAGAATGTGTAAATTTTCCAGAATCGTAGAGTTGTATACGCGAAATGAATTACATTTCGTAATACGAGAAAAGAACTTGCAAAGCCCATGATAAGCTAAACTCGCGAGTATGATAGCGCAAATACATTTACATTACATTTTATAAAATTGCGAAATCTGTCTCTCGATATTCAGCTGACGATGGAACCCTCTACGAAAATGGAGATTCGCGAAATATCTCGACTCGAAAATATACTTAGAATTTGCGTCAAACTTAAGCCATGTACTCGATCATCAGTGTCGCTACGAACGAAAATTACGTATATTGGTCGAAAGTTGAAACCAGCGAGCATGAACAACCATTCGTCCGGATCAACATTCTGTACACATCTGGTTCACAATGTTCAATTTGCAATTTCAGTTTTCTCTTTTTTCGTGTCAGCAGTTATCTTATTACTGTTTATCTATTATCTATATTTTCCGTGATAAGCTCACAGTGCCTGATATTACAGCTCTAAATACATTTTAAACCGCCTTTTCTCATCACCGTTAATATTTCATTCAAAAAAGATTCCCCTCAAATATGAAATAATCGAGATTCCAAAAATAATAAATTCCAAGGAAAACAGAAAATCAAATTGATAAAATTGATTTTAAAAATTAAAAAAATAAATAAAGTAACATCAATTTGGTTGACATATAATGTTTTTCTGTTCTCCTTGGGATGGTGTATTAAGTTTAAATAATATAAAAAATAATAAAATTGCACATCCAGTACATAATATTATAATAGTAAGATAAATGAGTTTTTTAACCTCGGTCGCTATTTTCGTTTGCATCAGATGAGCCGTCATCATGGGCACCAATATTTACCTCTATTAAGCTGGACCCCCCACCAGCGCAAATCAAGTTCGCACTAGGTCAAAAATTTAGTGCTATTTAGGTGCTAATTAAGTGCCCTAGTCCGAATTTTGGTGCTCGAACCGTTTAGCAGAAAATCGCGTAAAAAATGGGGGGGTCCAGCTTGCCATAAAGCTGGACCCCCCCCCCATATCAGAAAATGGTCCTACAGAGAAGATAAGTACACTATAATTTAGTGCTAATTAAGTGCTAATTAAGTGCTCTAAAAAAACGATAAAATGTTGACAGATTATAACATTTATTTAAATATACCATTATATATTGAACACAGAACCGTCGCGGTCGACACTAACACTTGAAAAGATTGCTGCATAAATATATTCGTTACTATAATGATCGAAAACATATATTTCCCAAATCTGAGTTCATTGCTAACAGTAAAACAATTACAATAATTAACTTAGACCAGCCGTTGGCGCTGAGCACAAAGTTCCGTCATCTGATCGTCTACGAATTAGTTGCTCGCATGATTATAGTATTAAAATAATTCTCAGACATTGTACTTTAAAAGAATATCACGATTCGAATTTAGTGTTAGCAGCTTAGTGTTGAAATTAATTAATTAATCAATACAGCGCGCGCTCCATGAATAAATTAATTAATTTCAACGCTATACAGCTAGCACTAAATTCAAATCGTGATATTTTCTTAAAGTACAATGTCTCGGGATTATTTTAAGACCATAATCACGCGAGCACCTAATTTTTTGACGATTCTGTAACGAATTATAGAGCGCAGCGCGCGCGCTCCATGGATAAATTAATTAATTTCAACGCTATACAGCTAGCACTAAATTCAAATCGTGATATTTTCTTAAAGTACAATGTCTCGGGATTATTTTAAGACCATAATCACGCGAGCACCTAATTTTTTGACGATTCTGTAAGGAACTTTAGAGCGCTGCGCGCGCGCTTCATGAGTTAATTAATTGATTTCAACCCTTTGCAGCTAGCACTAAATTCAAATTGTAATATTTTCTTAAAGTACAATGTCTCAGGATTATTTTGGAACCAAAAACACGCGAGCACCTAATTCTTTGACGATTCTGTAACGAATTATAGAGCGCGGCGCGCGCGTTCCATGGATAAATTAATTAATTTCAACGCTATACAGCTAGCACTAAATTCGAATTGTAATATTTTCTTAAAGTACAATATCTCAGGATTATTTTAAGACCATAATCACGCGAGCACCTAATTCTTTGACGATGCAGTAACGAATTGAAGAGTGCTGCGCGCGCGCTCCATGAGTGAATTAATTGATTTCAACCCTTTGCAGCTAGCACTAAATTCGAATTGTAATGTTTTCTTAAAGTACAATGTCTTAGGATTATTTTGGAACCAAAAACACGCGAGCATTTAATTCCTTGACGATGCAGTAACGAATTATAGAGCGCGGCGCGCGCGCTCCATGGATAAATTAATTAATTTCAACGCTATACAGCTAGCACTAAATTCGAATTGTAATGTTTTCTTAAAGTACAATGTCTTAGGATTATTTTGGGACAAAAAACACGCGAGCACCTAATTCTTTGACGATGCAGTAACGAATTGAAGAGTGCTGCGCGCGCGCTCCATGAGTTAATTAATTGATTTCAACCTTTTGCAGCTAGCACTAAATTCGAATTGTAATGTTTTCTTAAAGTACAATGTCTTAGGATTATTTTGGGACCAAAAACACGCGAGCACCTAATTCTTTGACGATAGAATAGAATTATTTTGTTATAATTTTTGCCTGTTTATTTGATCTAGCCATATGGCTGTGACAGAATAGGTGTGTATAGGGTATTTTGTAATTAAATTTGCATGTGTTATCTGAAGACTCATGGACACACACAAGTTCAAGCGAAGTTGTTTTTGATAGTTGAGGAGAATGCTCTCTCGGCCACATGGCATTGTTGGTGCCGCGCCGCGGCGCCGCGGCATCTTGACAAAGCGACTTTGAAGTAATAAATATTGCGCAATAGGTCTCGCGGTGTTTTGATTTGTTTTTGATTTTTCCGTTTCTCTGGATACGACGTTTTCAGGTCAGTCTTTGCGCGACAGCGGTAGTGTTAACACGGGAGTTATTCGCGTTTACTTTATCGTGTTGAGTTATTGACTTTCGTTTATAGTTTATTATTTTTCTATTTTTTTTCAGTCCTTAATTTAATTTTTCGTTTATTACTTACATTTTATTTTCTATTTTTTATTTTATCCTATTATTTTTTCGTTTTTTATACATATTATTTTTGTTTCATTCGTATCTTAGTGTGCTCGAAAGTGATTGCGATATTTTGCATTAAAAACATTGTATTGTCATCATGCCTGCACGTGGAAGACCAGCAAAAACGGATAAGCATGCTGTAATTGATATATTAATGAATTATAAAGACCGCTTGATAGTGGACGGTCAGAAAATTATTTCGAAAACCGATGCTATTTGGATAACAATAGCAAGAGAATTAGAAAATCGGATGACGCCAAGTTCGTTATATACATTTGTTTCGTGCAATAAATATCACGTAAGAGATAAATTAACTGACCGTCCCTCTGTCTCTCCTTATCAGCCAACAGACACTATCGAACAGCATAGTTTAGAAGTATCGAGCATTGCTAATGTTTCTAGGAATGAATCAACCGTAAATAATTCTACGATAAACAATTCTGATTTGCCCGTTAATAATGTTGATGGTGTATTAACATTTACTATTACCATGGCAAAGGCTGATTTTGATGCCATGATAATTCATAAAACATACAGGCGAAAAGAAAAAGGTCGACCTCTTTCAACGCGTCAATATACTGTATTGCAACCCGGTATGTGGCAGCAAGTATTTACTGAGAAAATTTGGGAAAGTGTAAAACTGTCATGTGGATTTAATTTTAAACGACATAAATTAATCAGCAATGGAGAATCGGGATACGCGTATGGTTCATGCAAATGTGGCTCATTAATAAAATGCAATATTAATAATACAAATGAGCTAATTACAAAAATAAAATGTAAGTTTATTGAAGGAGAAAAAGGAGGACGTTGTGGAAAGCGATATTTAAGAAATCCGGTTAGACAAGCTGTTGTGAACGAATTAGAAGGGAAAAGTGTAATGAAATATAGAGTCAATATGGCAGAAAAATTAATGCAAAGTCATGATGATATTGAACCTCCGCATTTATTTGACGCAAATGTTTTACGAGTTGCTAAACAAAACATTAAGGAAAAAAGTTATTTTGATAAGAATTCAATAAAGGCTTTAGAAATTATGCAATTAGGTCCATTCAAGAATGTTATTCATAATATTGGTTTAAATCCATTTTTTGTACATTATTGGCCAAATTTTCAATTGGATGTATATAGAACATACACATTAGATGAGAAAGCTTGTATTTACCTTGATGCAACTGGAAGTATTATAAAAAAAATTAAAAGGCCTGATAAATCAAAGACTGGAAGTATATTTTTATACAATTGTGTAGTTAATTCTGAAAAAAGTGGACTTTTTCCAGTAACACAGATGTTGTCTGAAAGACATAAAACAAATTCCATTCATTATTGGCTGATGGAATGGATACGATCCGGTGCACCACGACCACGTGAAGTTGTATGTGATTTTTCACGTGCATTATTAACTGCAGCTATACGAAGTTTTACCAATTACTCTACGCTTGACGAATATGCAGACGCTTGTAAAGAAGGTAATTTACCTGCCTGTTACATACGTATTGATGTAGCGCACTTTATAAAAAAATATGCAAACTTTTTAAAAGATTCACGTCCACGCATCAAACAATTTTATTTACATATAATAGGGTAATTAATTTTATGTCAAGATATTGAGGCTGCAGCTGAAATATTAAAAGGAATTCTAATTATTACTCAAAGTGAAACAGAAGGTAACACAGGAGAAAATGAAAAAACAATTTGTGAAGAATATAAGATAAAAATGAAAAATCTTTTTACCCAATATTCAGAAGATGTTACTACTGATAATATAGAAAAATATAATGATGTAGAAGACGAAGAAAACAGTTTTAATAAGTGGAGTCATTGGATACAAAATATAAATGATAAAGTTAAAATTTTATTGGCTGATAATGAGGGAGACAGAGAAAATGCTCATTATTTACCAAAATTAGCTGATTATGTTATGAAAGATGTCAAATTGCTACCTTTATGGTCTTGCATATATCGAGATAACTTTGGCTATGGTAGAATACCTGCCAGCAGTGCTTCCGTAGAAGGTGATTTTAATATAATAAAAAATATTATGTTAAAGACAGAGCAGACACCTATGCGTGCAGATGAATTTGTGATAAAGCATATGGATTTCATAAGCGGTCGCTTAAAAATAGCACATGCAAATACTAAAAATTCTGATTTAAGAGATATAAGAGTAGAAGAAAATATTCCAAGTCCAAAAGATATAAGAGTAGAAGAAAATATTAATCTAAATCAAGATAATAATGAAATTGTCAGAGAAGATAATATAAGAAACAAGAAAAAATGTCCAGCTTGTGAAAATGGACATGAACCGACCGGTGGACATACATGTTATGTGTGCAAAAAATTTGTACATGCCCTGGATGGATGTTCTATACCAATTGGAGAAAAAGGATATGGACAGCAGCGAATATGTATGGACTGTCACAACATAAACAATCTTCAAGATATAATTGCAACGAAAGAAGTTGAAGATTGGAGAGGTTTGGCTACAACGGGCACAAAATCTAAAGGAAAATATTTACAAAAAGATAGTATACAACATAAATTTTTATTAGATACTAATATACGTAAAATACCAATAATTAAAAATGGTACTAATATATCTTTAAAATCAATTAAAATTGGAAAGTACCATTATTCCTTAAGAAATACTTGTTCATTTGATAGCATATTACAATTATTTATTGCTGCTTATTTTGATACAAAGACAATTAAAGATCTAGTATATAATGAAACAGATTTTAAATTTTTCGAATTAATTAATGAAATGGTATCACACGGTACAAAAAGATCATCGTATAGATTTCGTGCAATGATTTTAAAAGAAATATTTTCAAGCAAAATATTACCAAATAATTGTATCCTTATTAATTGTGAAGTAACAATTGGCTATTTGTGTAAAAATTTGTTTCAGAACTATGTATCATTCAAGGAAATATCCAAATGTGAAAAAGGTTGTCCTCAGAGAATAAAAACATTACCACTGGTGCAGGTTAAACTGGAAACATTATTAGAAAATAATATCAATCAAATCGAAGAGGATATTACAATTCAAGGATTTCGTTTATGTACTCAACCAAATTGTGACGGATTGGAAAGCACTACAATATCTGAAATAGGTATGTATTTATGTTTATTATGTTAATTTATTAAAATAAAATACAGAATGAGACATTTAAAACAGGCTATCTGAATTGAATAACTTGCATGTTTTTGGTGAAATAGAAATAAATGCATCAGACTAATTTTGCTTGATTTCAAGAGGTACATAATCTGAGGTCAATAATTTTCTTGTGAGTGGAGATGTGGAAGAGATGCAAAGGTCAACTTCATTTTTTTAATAGAATTGTATGATTTTTTTACCTAATATGATTTTTTTAATTATTCTGCATATAAAAGTATATTTAAGGTAAAATTGTAAAAAAATGAATAGTTTACGAGATATTTTAAATTTTATTATGACACATTTTAATGTAAAATATAAAATATCTCATAAATTATTTATTTTTCGGTAATTGTACCTTAACACTTTTATGTTCAGAATAATAAGATAAATTAATTAGTGTAAAGAAAATATATTGTTGCTTTGCAAAAAAGATATGTAGTTGCATATTACAAATTGCATAATTTTTTTTTGTAAAGCAACAATGTGTTTGTTTCACACCAATTGATTCGTCTTATTATTCTGTACATATAAGTGTTAAGGTACAGTTACTAAAAAATTAATAGTTTACGAGATATTTTATATTTTATTCTGGTATATTTTAACATGAAATATGAAATATCTTGTAAACTATTCATTTATCGATAACTGTATCTTAACACTTTTATATACATAATAATAAGATAAATCAATTGGTGTAAAGAAAACACATTGTTTTACAAAAGAAAATTATGCAATTTGTAATATGCAACTACATATCTTTTTTGCAAAACAACAATGTATTTTCTTTACAGTAATTGATTTATCTTATTATTCCGAACATAAAAGTGTTAAGGTACAGTTACCAAAAAATAAATAATTTATGAAATATTTTATATTTTACATCAAAATGTGTTAAAATAAAATTTAAAATATCTCGTAAACTATTAATTTTTTGGTAACTACCTTAATACTTTTATATGCAGAATAAGTAGTAGAATTATATTATGTATAAAAATCATACAATTCTATTTAAAAGACGAAGTTGATCTTTGCATTTTCTCTACAACTCCACCTACAAAAAATTATTTACCTCAGATTATGTCTTCCGAGTTATTAAAAGCAGGCGAGTTATTCAGGTAACCTGTTTTAGATGCCTCACCCTGTATAAAATACAAATTTTCAAATTATTTAATGATATCTGAGAAACATTTTTTATTACATTTGGAATTTATTATTACTTAACTCTTTTATTATTTAACTTATTATTACTTAAAAATGTTTTAAAAATAAATACATGTACACGATACAAAGTTTCAATTTGCACTCTATCTTTTCTTCAAATTAAGTTTAAAATAAAAGTAATCTTTAAATTAATAAAATTTAATAACAAAATAAAATTACTGTTTTAAATTTTGATTATTAATTTAAGTTCTTTAATGTGAAAACAACACAATACAGAGTATAATTAAAAAATATAATAAGATTAAACAATAGAAAAGAAGAACAGATACAAATTCAAACTTGATTGATATTAATAAAATTTATTTAAAAAATTAAATTTACTTCTTTAATTTTCAGGACAATTTATCTTAATGGAGACATATTCTACTTCTGGTGCGGGAGAACAGTATGCTGTACAACTGAAAGATATACCAAAAAAGTCAAATTTTCATTCATGACGGATGAATACAGTCTCGCTGGAATGGTCAACTTTAAAGCACCTGCAGAGCAAACCAGACATTCAATGGATCAAGTTATTGGACACTACACCGCTATTAGTTATCGACGTAATAAATGGATACAATATGACGACTGCAAAGATACAGAAAAAGTTTTAAATGAGAATTATATTGCTAGTCCACATGTTATTTTATATATTGCATAGTAATTTTATAAAAGTACATTAATATGTTTAATAATTTTTTTGGAACTTTTTTGCTATAATTTTTTAGAAGTAATATATAACATGAAAATTTTACAAATTACTTATGTTAACAATATATATACATACACACATATATATATGTATATATATATATATATAATATTCTAACATATATATATATATATATATATATATATATATATATATATATGTATATTGTTAACATAAGTAAGTTGCAAAATTATCATTGTATATATTACTTCTAACAAATTATATTAAAAGCTCTAAAGAAATTATTAAACATTTATATATTGCGTTCGCGCAATGATCATATGAGAGATTGAACAATCAATCATATACAGCAAGTAAAATGCGTTCGTGGAATGATCTTGTAAACTCGTGAACTGCATTTATTATTATATAATCTTTTTGTATGTATTTATTATTCAAAAACTTTTGGTTAAATTAGCGTTCGCGTAATATTTACAAGTGAAATTCATATCATGAACTGCATTTGATACTAAGTGATCATAAGATAAAACAGTAGTAAAATTTATAATTAACAGTGTCAATGAAGAGCGCTGAATTACTGTTTTTTAAATATCTGTACATAATGTATGAAAAGAAAATAAGTACAGATAAATGAAATGGATAAAGCATTCGCGCAATGACTGTACAAGAGCGTGAACTGCAATATTCACTTGCTTATTCTGTACATAATGTATAAGAAGAAAATAAAGTACAGATAAATGAAATGGATAAAGCGTTCGCGCAATGACTGCACAAGAGCGTGAACTGCAATATTTACTTGCTTATTCTGTACATAATGTATAAGAAAAAAATAAAGTGCAGATAAATAAAATGTTTACCTTTTTATTTGTGTCTTAATTTATATCCTTTTCTTTTATCCTTTTTATTAATTATTAAATGACATATCAAAATAACTTCCTTAATACTTATATGACTGCTTGTTGAACTATAATTTTTACAAATGTAATTATTCTTTACTTAAAGAATAAAGATTAACTGTTTTTCTTTTTCTACTTAGATATACTGTATATATATTCATGTACTCATTTTCATATTTAAAATCATAAAATAATCATAATTTAATTATAAAATGTTTAATACATCTGTCAAATAGACTCTAATCAGTTAACAAATATAAAAGTAATTTTAACATATTGAAAAAAATAGTAATGCGTTAATAAATAAAATGAGACATTAACTATAACTAAAATAACAATCATGAGAAAATATAAAAACCATAAAATTATAAAAAAAAACGTGCGGACCGTGCAAGAGCAAGATATTTTTATTATTATATATTTAGTTTTAGAAAAACTAAAGGAATCATTTTTGCGAGATATTTTTTCGAGGAATTACTTTTTTCCTAATTGTATTTATAAAATATTTATGTAATAAATGTACACAATTACAATTTATTAATTTATTTAAAGTTATACAGTATATATATAAAAATATAAAATAAAATATTATGCAGTAAAAAACAGATAGTTATATATAAAGATTTTTGGGATAAATAATTATCTGGTTGACATGACCATGGCCACGGCCACGGCCACGGCCACGGCCACGGCCACGGCCACGGCCATGACCGCGATCACGACCACGACCACGACCACGACCACGATCACGATCACGATCGCGTCCGCGACCGCGACCACCATAAATATATGGACCTTGTCCTAACTCCTCTCGAATTTGGTTTCTTATGTTGTGCATTTGCCTACGCAACTCCAATATCCGCGCGTTATGCAGTTGCAGCTGCTGTTGTTGCGGCTGTTGTTGCTGCTGTTGTTGCTGCTGTTGTTGCTGCTGTTGTTGCTCTTCTTGTTGTCCCTGTTGTTGTCCCTGTGGTTGTCCTTGTTGTTGTCCCTGTTGCTGCTGTGGCTGATGAGGATTCTCATTCTCTGCAATTGTCACAGCAAGCAAATGATCTTTTCTGCGCTGTTTACATTTCGCGCGAGAGCGCTGCAATGCCGCTTTTCCCGGTCGTCTCCGTAATGTTATGCCTACATTGGACATGAATTAAAACGTATTTTAAGTCTCAAAAATAACGTCTAAAAATGCGATTAAAGAAGTAATAAACGTAAAGTAGAGCGTACACGAAACTTCTATAATACGTAATTTATTTTAGGATTTTGCATAGATATAAAAAGTGCGACCAAAAGACATTTCTTCGTATTTTGAATTTTGTAATAAATAATATACTAAATTAAAACTTATTGTTAAAATGTATAAATGAAGAATATAGAATATCAGTATTTTATTTTTTAAGCCGTTTTAGAAATAAATAGTCCAAAGTTTGCAAATTTATGCCAAATATATTACATTACTTTCATCGATTAGTTAAACTCTCGTAAAAAGAAGTAAAAAAATATGAGATCAATATACAACCCAATAGAAACATAACATTAAGAATCCGAAGCAACATGTTATACACAACAAAGATGATTATTTATAATAATCAGTTATCAAAAAAGTCGAAAATACTGAAACGATGCAAATATACAATTATTAATATAACATATATACCTTTATTCATCAGGAAATTATTATTGGCCTTGGCCATGATAAAGCCAATTAGCTTTATCTACGAACACCTTCGACACTCTCTCCCAGCAGGGTATGATACGGTCAGTGATTTTCAATCAATGGCGATTTCGATGTCAAGGCACAAAAGGCCGCTCTTGCTTGCAACAGCAAATTATGCGTACCGTGGCATCGAAAGATCGAGACAGCCTCCCCACTCTCATATTTCGAGATGTGTTTCGTCTCACTCCCACTAACTTTTCCCTTGTAATGGTAGATGGTGTTCTAACTCTTACTAGAGGAACACTACTACGCCGAACTGCGCGGCAAGAAGCGAAGCGGTAGCCAATCAACGTGTCGCTTTTCCGTAAGTACCAAAAGTTTATTGGCTACCGCGTCGCTTCTTGTAACTGACTTCAGAGGGCAGTGTGCGCGCTCCATCAATTAATATGGTTGCGTTCAGCGGAAAAAACAGCTCAGTGAGCGCTCAGTGATTCTTTAATACGATTGGTTCTTGCCTTTGGTTCTTTCTCGGATCTAAGCGTAAAAACCAATCGTAATAAAGAATTACCGAGCGCTCACTGAGCTGCTATTTTTACTGAACGCGGTCATTTAACTAATTTACTTTATGCAACGAGCACTAAATTCGAATCGTGATATTTTCTTAAAGTACAATGTATCACGATTATTATGGCATCATAATCACGCGAGCACCTAATTTTTTGACGATTCTGTAACAAACTTTAGAGCGCGGCGTGCACGCTTTGCGGATAAACTAATTAAATTCAACGCTATGCATCGTCAAAGAATTAGGTGCTCGCGTGATTATGGTCTTGAAAAAATCCTGAGATATTGTACTTTAAGAAAATATTACAATTTGAATTTAGTGCTAGCTGTATAGCGTTGAAATTAATTAATTTATCCATGGAGCGCGCGCGCCGCGCTCTATAATTCGTTACTGCATCGTCAAGGAATTAGGTGCTCGCGTGTTTTTGGTCCCAAAATAATCCTAAGACATTGTACTTTAAGAAAACATTACAATTCGAATTTAGTGCTAGCTGTATAGCGTTGAAAAAAATTAAATTATCCATGGAGCGCGCGCGCCGCGCTCTATAATTCGTTACTGCATCGTCAAGGAATTAGGTGCTCGCGTGTTTTTGGTCCCAAAATAATCCTAAGACATTGTACTTTAAGAAAACATTACAATTCGAATTTAGTGCTAGCTGCAAAGGGTTGAAATCAATTAATTCACTCATGGAGCGCGCGCGCAGCACTCTTCAATTCGTTATTGCATCGTCAAAGAATTAGGTGCTCGCGTGATTATGGTCTTAAAATAATCCTGAGATATTGTACTTTAAGAAAATATTACAATTCGAATTTAGTGCTAGCTGTATAGCGTTGAAATTAATTAATTTATCCATGGAGCGCGCGCGCCGCGCTCTATAATTCGTTACTGCATCGTCAAGGAATTAGGTGCTCGCGTGTTTTTGGTCCCAAAATAATCCTAAGACATTGTACTTTAAGAAAACATTACAATTCGAATTTAGTGCTAGCTGTATAGCGTTGAAATTAATTAATTTATCCATGGAGCGCGCGCGCCGCGCTCTATAATTCGTTACTGCATCGTCAAGGAATTAGGTGCTCGCGTGTTTTTGGTCCTAAAATAATCCTAAGACATTGTACTTTAAAAAAACATTACAATTCGAATTTAGTGCTAGCTGCAAAGGGTTGAAATCAATTAATTCACTCATGGAGCGCGCGCGCAGCACTCTTCAATTCGTTACTGCATCGTCAAAGAATTAGGTGCTCGCGTGATTATGGTCTTAAAATAATCCTGAGATATTGTACTTTAAGAAAATATTACAATTCGAATTTAGTGCTAGCTGTATAGCGTTGAAATTAATTAATTTATCCATGGAGCGCGCGCGCCGCGCTCTATAATTCGTTACTGCATCGTCAAGGAATTAGGTGCTCGCGTGTTTTTGGTCCCAAAATAATCCTAAGACATTGTACTTTAAGAAAACATTACAATTCGAATTTAGTGCTAGCTATATAGCGTTGAAAAGAATTAATTTATCCATGGAGCGCGCGCGCAGCGCTCTAAAGTTCCTTACAGAATCGTCAAAGAATTAGGTGCTCGCGTGATTATGGTCTTAAAATAATCCTGAGATATTGTACTTTAAGAAAATATTACAATTCGAATTTAGTGCTAGCTGTATAGCGTTGAAATCAATTAATTAACTCATGGAACGCGCGCGCAGCACTCTTCAATTCGTTACTGCATCGTCAAAGAATTAGGTGCTCGCGTGTTTTTTGTCCCAAAATAATCCTAAGACATTGTACTTTAAGAAAACATTACAATTCGAATTTAGTGCTAGCTGTATAGCGTTGAAATTAATTAATTTATCCATGGAGCGCGCGCGCCGCGCTCTATAATTCGTTACAGAATCGTCAAAGAATTAAGTGCTTGCGTGATTATGGTTTTAAAATAATCCTGAGATATTGTACTTTAAGAAAATATTACAATTCGAATTTAGTGCTAGCTGCAAAGGGTTTTAATTAACTCATGGAGCGCGCGCGCAGCACTCTTCAATTCGTTACTGCATTGTCAAAGAATTAGGTGCTCGCGTGATTATGGTCTTAAAATAATCCTGAGATATTGTACTTTAAGAAAATATTACAATTCGAATTTAGTGCTAGCTGTATAGCGTTGAAATTAATTAATTTATCCATGGAGCGCGCGCGCCGCGCTCCATAATTCGTTACTGCATCGTCAAGGAATTAGGTGCTCGCGTGTTTTTGGTCCCAAAATAATCCTAAGACATTGTACTTTAAGAAAACATTACAATTCGAATTTAGTGCTAGCTGTATAGCGTTGAAAAGAATTAATTTATCCATGGAGCGCGCGCGCCGCGCTCTATAATTCGTTACTGCATCGTCAAGGAATTAGGTGCTCGCGTGTTTTTGGTCCCAAAATAATCCTAAGACATTGTACTTTAAGAAAACATTACAATTCGAATTTAGTGCTAGCTGCAAAAGGTTGAAATCAATTAATTAACTCATGGAGCGCGCGCGCAGCACTCTTCAATTCGTTACTGCATCGTCAAAGAATTAGGTGCTCGCGTGATTATGGTCTTAAAATAATCTTGACATATTGTACTTTAAGAAAATATTACAATTCGAATTTAGTGCTAGCTGTATAGCGTTGAAATTAATTAATTTATCCATGAAGCGCGCGCGCAGCGCTCTAAAGTTCCTTACAGAATCGTCAAAGAATTAGGTGCTCGCGTGATTATGGTCTTAAAATAATCCTGAGATATTGTACTTTAAGAAAATATTACAATTCGAATTTAGTGCTAGCTGTATAGCGTTGAAATCAATTAATTAACTCATGGAGCGCGCGCGCAGCACTCTTCAATTCGTTACTGCATCGTCAAAGAATTAGGTGCTCGCGTGTTTTTTGTCCCAAAATAATCCTAAGACATTGTACTTTAAGAAAACATTACAATTCGAATTTAGTGCTAGCTGTATAGCGTTGAAATTAATTAATTTATCCATGGAGCGCGCGCGCGCCGCGCTCTATAATTCGTTACAGAATCGTCAAAGAATTAAGTGCTCGCGTGATTATGGTCTTAAAATAATCCTGAGATATTGTACTTTAAGAAAATATTACAATTCGAATTTAGTGCTAGCTGCAAAGGGTTGAAATCAATTAATTAACTCATGGAGCGCGCGCGAAGCACTCTTCAATTCGTTACTGCATCGTCAAAGAATTAGGTGCTCGCGTGATTATGGTCTTAAAATAATCCTGAGACATTGTACTTTAAGAAAATATCACGTTTTGAATTTAGTGCTAGCTGTATAGCGTTGAAATTAATTAGTTTAACCGCGAAGCGCGCGCTGTATTGATTTATTAATTAATTTCAACACTAAGCTGCTAACACTAAATTCGAATCGTGATATTCTTTTAAAGTACAATGTCTGAGAATTATTTTAATACTATAATCATGCGAGCAACTAATTTGTAGACGATCAGATGACGGAACTTAGTGCTCAGCGTCAACGGCTGGTCTAAGTTAATTATTGTAATTGTTTTACTGTTAGCAATGAACTCAGATTTGGGAAATATATGTTTTCGATCATTATAGTAACGAATATATTCATGCAGCAATCTTTTCAAGTGTTAGTGTCGACCGCGACGGTTCTGTGTTCAATATATAATGGTATATTTAAATAAATGTTATAATCTGTCAACATTTTATCGTTTTTTTAGAGCACTTAATTAGCACTTAATTAGCACTAAATTATAGTGTACTTATCTTCTCTGTAGGATCATTTTCTGATATGGGGGGTCCAGCTTTATGGCAAGCTGGACCCCCCCCATTTTTTACGCGATTTCCTGCTAAACGGTTCAAGCACCAAAATTCGGACTAGGGCACTTAATTAGCACCTAAATAGCACTAAATTTTTGACCTAGTGCGAACTTGATTTGCGCTGGTGGGGGGTCCAGCTTAATAGAGGTCCAATATTTTCGTTTGCAGATGAGTCGTCTTCATCTTCACCGGATATTTTTGAAATGTCATCTGCAGTTTTTTCCTTTTTGCTGTTATGTCTGTCAAAGTTAAAATTATTTCAATATTCATGTGAACATTAATAAGTATTATAAATGTTAAAATCTAATGACTTCTTATTATATATAAATATTTGACTCAGGTGCGTGTTTTAGACAAATTTGCTATAAAAATCTTGTATAACATTAAAATGTATTGAATAATACTTACTTTTTTATACGAAAGGTGGCCTGGGCCAACCATGGTCCCGCTTTCCTACCAAATGTGGTTTCATTAATTGTTGGAAATTCTATAGCTACCGCTTCTGTTAAAAATGAGCACATAAACTTACGAATGAATAAAAAAACTAAAGTTGACATAAAAGGTACTACAATCTAATAAAGCGAAAAATTTAATTGTGAAATAATATAATCTTACCGATCATTATTTTGGTTATTCGACGTTTTGCCAATTTCAATTTGGTTCCTCTTTGACCTTTCCAGTTAAAAGAACTAGCTAGCTTATCGTCTAGAACCATCCGTAGAATAGAATTTACTTTTTTTTTGAAGCGATTGTCCCATTACTCCGGAATGTAGAACATTGACCTATAATTAAATTGCATATAAATAAAGTTGATTTACAATTTGAGAAAAAAAATCAAATATCTTACCACTTTTCAATGAAAAATTTTATCTTTCTTTAATTTGTGCTCGATTTTTTCTAAATCTGACAAATTTGTTAAAGGAAATTCATTCAAAACATATACAGCACCGGTAGAAATATTTTCATTTGTACATTTGTTCGTCATCGTCTCCGTTTCAAAGAAGCTTTCCAGATTTCTATCTATCTTGCGTAAAATAATTTTACATGCTAACATTTCTTCTGCAAATAATAAAAGAACAACTTGTAGATTTTTTGTAAAAAATGAACTGTGTAAAATCCACTTGATGAAATCTTCACGAATTGATCAATTGATCAAACCCGATACCAAAGCTTATAAAAAAAATATAAGTGTATAAAATATGTTCTTAAGGTTTCTGGGTAGTCGCTAAAGCTGTCCGTCAGAAGCGAGAAAACGCATGCTAAGTACGTGCCATTTTTAAATAAAAAGATACACCCAGAAAATAACATTTAAAATCAGTTCAGCACACTTGTAAAAAATGTGCCAAATATTTTTATTTTAAGCAACATACAATAGTAAAACTGTTCGAGAGCACGCGGTAGCGCGAGAAAGCGCGAGGTAGAAGACGACCACAAAAAAAGGGGACAAGCACAGAATTGAAAAATAAACTAAATATATTCAAAAATGTATAATGTACAGTTATTTTCAGTCTTTTCCTTTTAGCCAAGGAAGCCGTGAAGCGCGCACAGAGGCTACGACGAGCAAGGCGGCGAAAGCGTGTTCGAAACGCGGAATCACGAAAGGCGGTATGCAAAGCGGCGTACGAAAAGCGGTTTTACTGAGATCGGCAAGCGAAATCGGTTCCGCGGCGCAGCGGCGGTCCTTTATCGTCTCGGAGACGAGCCTCCCTCCAGGCTAATTGCCGATGATTTCAGGGAGGTGATTGGCCACCGACGGCCTACGTCACCGTGCATACGTCACAGTGCCAAGTGACGATTCGAACCGGTCGTTACATATTTTCGAATGCGTTGTTTATAGCATGGATCTTTCCTTTGTGTGAGCGCAGATGAGTCATTTGGAATGTCGCACAAAGCTTGACCTTATTATTGAAAACAATGTTAAAGTTAGAAAGCTAATCACGAAAGATCCATGCTATACTGAATATTACCGTCTGAATATTACCGAATTCTTTAGCGACATTTGACGCGAATATTAATTCTCGCAAGCGTGCATGCGCTGATATTCAGCCGAACGCAATTGCTTCGCGATGATTATTGCGATCTCAAACAAAAACTTTTCATTATCAAGAGACACGGTAGTGTCTCGCGCCAAGTACACGCGGAGCGAGACCGACCGTGACTCTTTTACGCGACGCGACGGGTTGCGAGTACCCGAGATGTTGAGATCTCGATAACGAGTGAACGGATCAAGTTCTAAGTAGGCTTGATCGATAGCTTGAGGTCCAATTAGGGGGGGGTTTCTCTCATAATATTCCGCTACGTGCCTTACGAGTGGAGATATTGCGACGCAAAGTCCAAATGTGAAAATTTATTTTTAAGATACTCCTCCTCCTAACGCTCTCATTCAATATTATTATGATTATCAGAGAAACGTCCCTTTCACTTTTTCGACGCTGGCGGCGCAGGTATCGCCAGTTTCGATATCGCGCGCGTATTTCGAAATTAGGTCGATAGACTTATCGGTCAGGAGGAAGATTTCTATTTAGGTAAATTAGGTATATATATAATAAATATTGAGTCAACGGAAAAGAAGGTTCTCTATGCTTGGCAGAAAGTGCCGCTAGGGAATTTTTAAGTCGATCCTTATGAATCAAGCTTGAATTTGATGTCTATGTATCCCAGGTTGCCGATGACGAAGTCCAGATAGTGCGCTTTATAGTTTTCGGTGTCCAGGTGTAATAATACGTTGAATTCGATGTCCACGTGTCCCAGGTTGCCGATGACGGGATCCAGATAATGCGCTTCATAGATTTCGGTGTCCAGGTGTAATAATACGTTGAATTCGATGTCTACGTGTCCCAGGTTGCCGATGACGAGGTCCACATAGTGCGCTCCGTAGTTTTCGGTGTCTACGTGTATTAATACCTTGAATTCGATGTTCACGTGTCCCAGGTTGCCGATGACGGGATCCAGATAGTGCGCTTCATAGTTTTCGGTGTCCAGGTGTAATCGTACGTTGAATTCGATGTCTAGGTGTCCCAGGTTGCCGATGACGAGGTCCACATAGTGCGCTCCGTAGTTTTCGGTTCTACGTGTACTAATACCTTGAATTCGATGTCCACGTGTCCCAGGTTGCCGATGACGAGGTCCACATAGTGCGCTTCGTAGTTTTCGGTGTCCAGGTGTAATAATACGTTGAATGCGATGTCTACGTGTCCCAGGTTGCCGATGACGAGGTCCACACAGTGCGCTCCGTAGTTTTTGGTGTCTACGTGTATTAATACCTTGAATTCGATGTTCATGTATCCCAGGTTGCCGATAACAAGATCCAGATAATGCGCTTCATAGTTTACAGTGTCCAGGTGTAATCGTACGTTGAATTCGATGTCTAGGTGTCCCAGGTTGCCGATGACAAGGTCCACATAGTGCGCTCCGTAGTTTTCGGTGTCCACGTGTCCCAGGTTGCCGATGACGAGGTCCAGATATCGCGCTCCGTAGTTTTCGGTGTCTAGGTGTAATAATACTTCGAATTTGATGTTCACGTGTCCCAGGTTGCCGATGACGAGGTCCACATAGTGCGCTTCGTAGTTTTCGGTGTCCAGGTGTAATAATATGTTGAATTCAATGTTAAGGTGTCCCAGGTTGCCGATGACAAGGTCCACATATTGCGCTGCGTAGTTTTCGGTGTCTACGTGTATTAATACCTTGAAATTGATGTCTAGGTGTCCCAGGTTGCTGATGACGAGGTCCACATAGTGCGCTTCATAGTTTTTGGTGTCTAGGTGTATTAATAACTTTAAATCTGAATGGGTGCGTTCAGCCGATACTCCGCTAGCCTAGCAATCGTGAGCAGTTGCTCGTTTTTGCTCGTTTCTTCTCTTTTTAATCCAGTAAGTCAAAAAAGAGGAAACGAGCGAAAACGAGCGACTGCTCACGATTGCTAGGCTAGCAAAGTATCGGCTGAACGCACCCAATGTAGGACACGTAGATATCGAATTCGAGGTATTAATACATGTAGACACCGAAAACTACGAAGCGCACTATGTGGACCTCGTCATGGGCAACTTGGAACACGTGGCCGTTGAATTCAAGGTATTAATACACCTGGACACTGAAAACTATAGAGCGCGCTATGTGGACCTCGTCATCGGCAACCTGGGACACCTAAACATTGAATTCAAGCTTGATTCATAAAAATCGACTTAAAATTTCCTTAGCGGCAGAATTAAAATTATGTCATGACATAATAAAAATCGCTGAATTAAAATTATGTCTAGACATAATAAAAATTGGACAAAAATTATGTTTAGACATAAGAAAAATTGGATGAATTAAAATTATGTCTGACGTAAAATAAATTATCAAAAATATTGATACCTGAAGATATCGGTACATATACAGTTGCGAACAACATTCAGTAAAACACGCAAATAAAAATAAATAAAGAATTTTACAGTTAACGACTTATTAACATTAATCATGTTTTATTGCGATTATGTTTTATGTTAAAATTGAAAAATATATACAAAGTGTACAACTAAAAGGGTTACAGATTATTATTTTTAAAAAATTGAGCAAAATATTAAATTGTTGTTTTCTTTAGAAATAATAGTCCGTAACACTTTTAGCTTCATACCATGTATTATATACGGTTTATGAGATTATAAGATATATTGTTTATAAGATTAAGTTGCGTAACACTACAAAAAGGCGTGATATCCGTACAAAATTACCTTTTTAAAAAAAAGGTAAAATGAGCGCCAAGTACACGCATAATAGTGTATATGTATTATGTTGTTACCCTGTTATGTTGTTACCTCGAAAAAAACAAAGTGGTAGTATTATACCTTCAAATAGCTTTATCCTGTACATACTGTTTATACAATGCGTAATATACTACAAAAAGGCGTGATATCCGCACAAAATTACCTTTTTTAAAAAAAGGTAAAACAAGGCGCTAAGTACACGTATAGTAGTGTATATGTTGTTACCTAAAAAAAAAAGAAAGTGGTAGTATTATACCTCAAAAAAAAACTAAGTAACAAGTGGTAGATCTTTATATCTCGAAAAAATTCGAAAAAATCTAAGCAGTAGTATCTTTATTTCCGAAAAATTATAACCCAAGTGATACACGTCACAAAATTATGTTACCTTATCAAAAAGAAGAGTCGCGCTTCAAGTGATCTATTACAATTACAAAAAAGAAATGATATCTCTTTAAGTTAGAGCGCCAATTACAGAGAGAACATGTTGTATTAATTAAGTGTATTAATATATAATATTAAAAAAATTAAAAAAAAAAAAAAAAAAAAATTTTTTTGGGACTTAGGAAATTTTGCAGAATTCCGGCGAGAACTGCCGATTTAAAAAAAAAAAAAAAAAAAATTTTTGGGACTTAGGAAATTTTGCAGAACTCCGGCGAAAACTGCCAATTTTTAAAAAAAAAAAAAAAAAAAAAAATATTTTTTGGGACTTAGGAAATTTTGCAGAACTCCGGCGAGAACTGCCGATTTTTGAAAAAAAAAAAAAAAAAAATTTTGGGACAGAAAATTTTGCAGAACTCTGGCGAGAACTGCCGATTTAAAAAAAAAAAATGAAAAAAAAAAAATTTTGGGACTTAGAAAATTTTGCAGAACTCCGGCGAAAACTGCCGATTTTTGAAAAAAAAAAAAAAAAAAATTATTTTTTGGGACTTAAGAAATTTTGTAGAACTCCGGCGAAAACTGCCGTGTTCGAAATCGAACTGCTGCCAAAATGATAGCAGAATTTCTCGAGCAACGTAATCGGATTATTTCGAATATTTCAAGCTAAATGTATTCTCGTTTCGAAGAATAAGTACCGTGTTTCCGAGAAGTTGCGAGAGATCATAAACAGTGTCACGCTGTTTCCGCGTGTACCGATACGCTCCCTTTGTCTCGAGAACCTCTAAGCGAGAGGTAAACGCTCGGGACACAGGGAGAGACAAATACCAAAACAGCTGATCGGTCGTCGGCCCCAAGGACTGCTGAAATTGTCGAGTGACGTACGTCTCGAGGGGTCGATTGCCGATTGGTCCAGCGAAATTTCGGAGCGCGAACGGGGAGGCGGAGTGCGAGCTGATAAAAGCTCCGGCCCTCCGCGCGCAAAGGGACATTCGTTTTCCGAGTCATATTGAGAGAAAAGTGAGAATTGCTATCGACGACGATACCGAATTAGCGAGATATTGCGATTCCGCGTCTCGTTTTCAACTTCGATCGGTCTCAAAGCGCTTTTTCGCTGCTCTCGGGATTCAGCTCGTGCTTCGAGTGACGGCTCACGTCTCGCGCATTCGCCCGCAAGAATATCGAATCTCTATTGTAAATTAGCTGTAAATATAGTTTGTAACTATTGACTATTATAGACGTTGTTATAAAAAGATAAACTTGATTGACTTTTGAACTCTAAATCCCAAGCCCATTCGCGCACATTTTTTGGTCCTTCGAGCCGGATTTCCGTGACCGGTATCCGCGAAGTGTGTGAGTGGGAATTCCGGTGAGCTTCTCGTGCTTCGAGTGACCGCCGAAGAACAATGCCTATCGACACCGAAACTCTGAGTCGCTCGCAAACCGAGCTGCACGGCCGCATTTCGCGTGCTTATGAGAACTTGAAAAAGTCGGGAACTACCAAGGTCACCCTGGGAGTGGCTGAGGCTCGTCTCCAAGGACTGGAGTCAAACTGGGCTAAATTCGAAGCCCAGCATGAGTCGATATTCGCCTCGCCCTGGGAAAGAATTAAGGAGCTCGACTACGTCAAGCAAAGCGTGTTCGCTCTCGCCGAGGAAGCTTATCTACAACAGAAGGGCATCTTCCTGGACCTCATACGGTCATTGAAGGCGAAGGAAGACGCCGCAGCCTCGACAGCCGGTCAGGAGACAGCGACGGTGACTTCTCGCACAGCGCTGCCTCGCATTCAGCTGCCGGAGTTCACCGGGAAGTACGAGGACTGGCCAGCGTTCCGGGACCTGTTCCTGTCCATCGTCGGCAAGGACACGGCGGCGACGCAGGTAGAAAAACTACATTATTTAAAGAGCTGCCTAAAAGATGAGGCTGAATTGCTTATTCGGAACGTGACGACGACCGGTGAGAATTACGAGCGCGCGTGGAACCTGTTTAGTTCGTATTACGAGAATAAACGCTTGCTAGTGCGCGCATATCTCGCAAATTTCGTCTCCTTACCGAAAATGAAGAGTGAGTCCGCGGTCGAATTGCGCAAGATATTCCACGGCGTGAAGGCAACCGTCAGTTCGCTGGACGGGATCGGCCGACCCGTGAGTCGCTCCGAGGATTTGTTCGTGTACCTCGCCGTCGAACTCCTCGATCCGCGTTCGCGTCGCGAGTGGGAAACCTTAATTAGTGAGACCAACGAGCCGCCGACGTATTTCGAACTGGAACAATTTCTCGACCGCCGCTTGCACGCGTTGGAATCGATGCTACCCGTTAGAGTGGACAGTGCGGCGAATAAGTCGGGAAACGGAACGGCGAAATCGGCTCGGAGTCATCTCGCGACTAAACAGGGGGGTAAGTCCGAGGGCAAGCGTGGCCGCTGCCCGCTCTGTACTAAGGAGCACATTTTAATGTTCTGCGACGAATATAAAAAGAAGACGGCTCAAGAGCGACGGCAGTTCGTCGAAGAAAAGAGCCTATGTTTCAATTGTCTCGGTCGACACAAGGTGAGCGAGTGCGTCGTGAAAAAAAACTGCTCGGCGTGCGATGCCCGTCACCATTCTTCGATCCACGACGCGTGCCGCGAAACCAAAGTCGCGAAGACGTCGCATGTGGTACGCGGAGCTCCTGTTAAGCCGGTGGCCGTGCTCCTCGCCACCGCTCGCGTTCGCGTCGCCGATCACTTCGGCGCCTGGCATTCCGCGCGCGCTTTGGTTGACCAGGGATCAGAGATTTCGATGATTTCCGAGAGACTCGCGCAGCAGTTGAAACTTCCGCGATCGCCCGTGTCGATTTCGGTCTTCGGGATCGGCGGCCAAAAGACTTGCACGGCGCGAGGCCGTGTCTCGCTGTCAATGTCGCCGCGGTCGGGTGGAGCCGCCATGGCGATTTCGGCCATTATTCTCCCTCGTCTCTCTGCTTACGCGAGTGGAACCTCAGCCGTCGCGATGTCCTGGGCGCACATTCGTGGATTGAGTCTGGCAGACCCGGACTACTCCGCGCCCGATGCTATAGACGTGCTACTCGGAGCCGACGTCTACGCCGCCATCCTCCGACAAGGGCTCCGTCGGGGTGGCGATGGCGAACCAGTCGCCCAGAATACGACGCTGGGCTGGATAATCTCGGGCTCCGTCGGGGAATCGAGCGCTGGCCATTCGGCACAGGCCTTCCAATGCCGGGTCAAGGAGGATCTAGCAGACATGGTTCGCCGTTTCTGGGAGCAGGACGAAATTCCGTCTACGAGCGTGATCCTCAGCCAAGAAGATCGGGAGTGCGCGGAGCATTTCGCTCGCACGCATAGACGCAACGCCTCCGGTCGGTACGTCGTGCGTCTTCCCGTAAAAAGTCCGTTGCCGGATCTTTCGGACACGCGTCGCGTAGCGGTGCGGGTGTTAAAGTACATGGAAGGAAGATTCGCGCGGGACGCCTCCTTTCATGCGTTATACCGCGATTTCATGCGTCAGTATGCCGAGCTGGGGCACATGACGCCGATTCCTCCGAACGCAAAAGGGAACAGCAAACCGCGTTGCTACCTTCCGCACCACGGCGTGATGCGAGAATCGAGCACCACAACGAAATTGAGGGTCGTCTTCAACGGGTCGACCACCGTTCCCTCCGGAGAATCCCTCAACCAGCATTTAATGGTCGGTCCTAATCTGTTGCCGCCGCTAATAATTCTTATCATAAAATGGCGTCGACATCGGTTTGTCTTCGCTACCGACATTGAGAAAATGTACCGACAAGTCGTGGTGGATCCTGAGGACAGGGACATGCAGATCATCGTGTGGCGGAACGATCCTAGCGAGGAGATCCAGGATCACTGGCTAAATACGATCACTTACGGCCTGACGTGCTCTCCCTTCTTAGCCATTCAATCGCTGCGGCAGCTAGCAGCCGACGAGCGAGAGAAGTGGCCGCTCGGCGCGGCCGTCTTGGAGGACGAGACGTACATGGACGACGTCTTGTCGGGAGCGGCTACTATTCCGGCAGCCAAGGCCATCCAACGACAACTCGTGCAGATTTGTACGGCGGGCGGCTTCTCGCTCAAAAAATGGTCTGCGAACGATGACGCGCTGCTCGAGGATCTACCCGTGGAAGACCGATTACAGCAGGAACCCCGGGGCTGGCAACCCGGCGAAAGCCACCTCACCCTGGGCCTGCGCTGGCATCCTCGGGACGACTGCTTCGCCTTTGCTACTCTGCTACCTCGAGTCGAGACGTTCTCGAGGCGAGCGGCACTCTCGCTTACGGCGCGGCTGTTTGACCCGCTGGGCTGGCTCGCCCCGGTCACAGTACGCGCCAAGATTATGATCCAGTCGACGTGGCTGCTTGGCATAGACTGGGATACGCCGCTGCCCGACGACGACTCTCGACGATGGCACGCGTTGCAGGACGAGCTGCCCCTCCTCGAGGCCATACGCATCCCGCGATGGCTGACGTGCGGACCCGAGGGACGCCGGATTGAAATCCACGGCTTTTCGGACGCCTCTGAACGAGCTTACGCCGCCGTTATTTACGTGCGGACCGAAGACGAGAGCGGGAGAGTCGAGGTAAGAATGGTAGCCGCCAAAACCAAAGTCGCTCCTTTGAAGCAGGTGACGCTACCGAGGCTCGAGTTAAGCGCTGCCAAGCTCCTAGTTCAGCTGGCAGCTCCCGTTCAGCTCACTCTCGAGGCGAGGGAAGCACCGCTTCATTACTGGACCGATGCCAAGGTGGTGTTGGGCTGGATCCGCGGCCACCCCGCCAATTGGAAGACGTACGTGGCTAACCGAGTGAGCGAGATCCAAACCTCGCTACCTAACGCACAGTGGCACCACGTTTCAGGACGAGATAATCCGGCGGATTGTGCCTCGCGAGGACTTTCTCCACAAGAGCTGCTTGACCACCTACTCTGGTAGCAAGGGCCCCCATGGCTTCGAACGGAGTCCGGACCGTGGGGAACTCCTTCATCGATGACCGAACTGCAGGACGACCTCCCGGAGCGCCGAACGTTGGCTCACGCTGCTGCGACTTCCGCCAAGGCGATCGACGAGTCTCCGCTTCTTACGGCGCACTCGTCACTCCTACGCCTGCTGAGGGTCACCGCTTGGTGCCGTCGCTGGCTGGCTCGCACTGGTCGAGTGAGGATGCGAGAGGCTTCGATTCCGCTAACACTCAGAGCCGGGGACCTCGAAGAAGCTCGCCGGTGTTGGCTGCGAATCGTACAGGCGACTCACTTTCAAGAGGAGCTCGCGACCATACGGAGAGGAGAACCGCTGCCATCTTGGAGCTGCCTGGCCAAGTTAAGTCCTTCTCAGGACAAACACGGCCTCCTGCGTGTCGGTGGCCGCCTGAGAAACTCCCTGCTCGCGTTGGATGCGAAGCACCCTGTAATTCTGCCGAGCGGGTCGCACTTCACGGGCCTGGTCATTGACGCGCACCACAGAAGGACCCTACACGGCGGCGTTCAGATGACTCTAGGATCACTCCGCCAAGAGTATTGGCTGCCGAAAGGTCGCGCGCTAGTCAAAAGCCGAATACACCGCTGCGTAACTTGTTTGCGATGGCGGGCGGCCACACCTCAGCCGATCATGGGAGACCTGCCACCGTCGAGGGTAATTCCAGCTCGGCCGTTCTTGAATACCGGGGTCGATTACGCCGGACCAGTGTGGCTGCGGACGACGAGAGGCCGAGGCCATCGCGCCTGCAAGGCGTTCATAACTGTATTTGTCTGTTTGAGTTCTAGGGCTGTCCATCTCGATGTTGCCTCTGACTACACCGCTGACGCGTTCCTGGCCGCACTCCGCAGGTTCGTTTCCCGTCGCGGCCTGTGTCAGAACTTATACAGCGACTGCGGAACTAACTTTGTCGGTGCTGACAAACAACTTCGAGATCTCTTCTCCGCGAGCGGCCAGGAAGGCCAACGCATTGTCAAGCGCCTTGCCGAGGAGCGGATCCACTGGCGCTTCAATCCTCCGGCTGCCCCTAATTTTGGCGGAATCTGGGAGGCCGCCGTGAAATCGACAAAATACCATTTGCGTCGAGTGCTGGGCGACGCAAAACTGACCTATGAGGAAATGACCACCCTTCTGACACAGGTCGAGGCGTGTCTCAATTCGCGTCCTATTCAGGCAATGTCCGACGATCCGGAAGACTTGGCGGCCTTGACCCCTGGCCACTTTCTCATTGGCACGGCTCTGACCGCTGTGCCCGAACCGTCTCTCGCTGAGGAGCCGACCACGCGCCTCTCCCGGTGGCAGTTGCTACAGCGCATGAAAGATCATTTCTGGAATCGGTGGTCTAAAGAGTACTTGAACTCGCTGGCAGAGATGCCAATTTCGAACCTCTGCATGCAGCCAGCACGTGTGGAGGGGATAGCTCGGCCGACTTCGGACGATTGGAAGAGCGCAGACATACATATCTGCCGTCTCTTTCTTCCCCGAGCGGCTCGAGCTGTAGCTATAGCTAACGCCAGCCACGAGAATACGTTACCGACGTATCATCTCTTCAGATGATAATACCATATTATGAGATACATATTAATGATGATAATACAGATGATAATAAAATATCCCTTCTCATCCTAGGCGCGAGACACTATCGTGTCTCTTAATTATTGTACAAAAAGCATAAAGTTAATTAAAATTAAAAAAATTGTTAGTAAAATTTATTAATTAAATAAATTAGTAAAATTGTAATTTATTTTCTGTAAATAAAATATAAATTAAGTAAAGAAATAAACAGAAAAAGCGTAAATAATTGAAATCCACTCTTGGCCAATATGTACGCGTTTTTTATAAAAAAACATTATTAATTTAGTTATTAATTTAGAAAATAAATTATTATTAACATAATAAGAAAAGTAAAATTAAATTAAATTTATATTATTTGTTTTGGAAAAATTATTTTGATTGTATAATTGTTACTTGGCTAATGTATAATAAATACATGTAATAACGTAAAAGGAAAAATTATTTTTGCAACAATATGATACATTTTATGGTATATTTTTGTCCTAAATAAATGGGCAACGTACATATTGTTGCTCAACGGAAACCGCGAGAAGGTGGTGGTCTCTTCCGTCAAGAGGAAATGTAAAAATTGTTTTACTTTAATATTAAAGAAAACAATTTTTTACATTTCCTGCAAGTGCAGATAGGAGAGAGAGAGAGAGAGAGAGAGAGAGAGAGAGAGAGAGAGAGAGAGAGAGAGAGAGAGAGAGAGAATAGAAGATAAAAAGCAGGTAGAAAGGATTGGTATAAAATAGATATAAAAGGATAGAGAAGAATATAAAGAATAAACATAGAAAAAGATAAGACATTAAAAGAGTATTAGTTTTAAGGTCACTTTACACAATTTACAATTCACGACAGAATTTGTGACAAAATTGTATGTACAATATAAAAAAAACATTTAAAAAATTAAAAGTAAAAGTAACACACACACACACACACACGCACGCACGCACGCACGCACGCACGCACGCACGCACGCACGCACGCACGCACGCACGCACGCACGCACGCACGCACGCACGCACGCGCCCCCGCCCGCCCGCCCGCCCGCACGCACCCCCGCCCCCCCGCCCGCCCGCCCGCCCGCTCCGCCCGCACGCACGCACGCACGCACGCACGCCCGCACGCACGCACGCACGCACGCACGCACGCACGCACGCACGCACGCACACACACACACACACACACACACATATATAAATGCATAAATATATTTATAACTAATTAAATGTTCTCTATATTACACAATACATAATATTACAAATAGAATTATGTAATTCTTCTGTCGTGAATTATAGATTGACTAAAGTGGCCTTTACACACTAGAAATACCAATAATTTTTTACTATTTTGATTTTTAAAACTAATATTCCATTGATTATGTTAAAGACCCAATAAATAGAATAATTTTTTTCATTATAATATAAAGAATTCTATTTTTACTATAAAAAGGAGAATATTAAATTCAAAAATAGAAACTAATTATTGGTATTTCTAGTGTGAAATCGAAAAAAAGTGAACATGCTTTACTTAATATAATATTTAAAATAATATATTTATAGTAAAAGTATTTCTGAAAACATCTGAACTATTATGACAACTGCAGCCAATTTTCGAATTTAACACAAGAAGTATGTTATAATAAAATATATATAAATAACTTCTTTCATAATTTTGCTTCCTCATAGAGGAAGCTTTGTAATGGTGAAAAATTTTTTTTTCGAGATTTTGATGGAAATAGGTTTAGAATGTTCTAAAATGACGAAAAATCATATTAGTAAAAAATGTCCGGAAGTATGTATGTATGTGTGTGTGTGTGTGTGTGTGTGTGTGTGTATGTGTGTGTGTGTGTACGGATTTTTGTACACGCATCTACTTCTACAATTTTTTAGATACCAGTTTGAATTTTTTCACACAAATAGAGTATCATAGAAAGTATGTCCTCCTCAAATTTTATTGAAATCGGTCTACCGGTATAGATTTTATGCAGATTTTCCTTTTTTTGAAAAATGTGTTTTACGCTGCCGCTTTCTCAATATTTGAGATAGCGATTTATTTTTAATTTTATTATATTTTCCAGTTTTTTTTCTACCCCTATATTTCATATATAATTCATTAAAATTTGATTAATCAGATCTCGTATTACACACATTTGAAATTTCGAACAATTCGTACATACATAGAAGCTTTATAAAACTTGATCTGATCAACCAAATTTTAACCAATTATATATGAAATAGGGGTAGAAAAGACTGGAAAATATAATAGAATTAAAAATAAATCGCTATCTCAAATATTTATAATATCGGGCTGATATTTTTTATCGATAAAGTATCATTTAAGGAAGGTTATTGGTATTGAATTTGGCGAAATCTGCATATTGTTTTAGTTTTTAAGTGGACAAGTATTTTTAGTATTTTTTAGTGAATGTACATAATTATTTACGCAGTCCCCAAAAGAGTTAAGTGTGAAATCAGAACCTTTGCTAACACAGCTTCCTCTATGAGGAAGCCAAAACAAATAAATACCGATAATTATACCTTGAATAAAATAAAAACTTGCACACTTAGGAACTATGAGGAAGCAATGTGCAAGTTTCTACTTGCACAATTATTTTATATAGTAGGCATAAAATAGGGAATGGTTTTCGACTTTGTCTAGGAAAATATTCTATTTAAAGAATGTCTAGTTAATTCTATTTAAGAGTACAATTTTGTGAGCAAAATAATGTAAAGCAATTAAAAAAACCATTGTAAAGGACAAAACTTTCATTTTTGCCCTTTTTAATATCCTGAAAAACTAATATGAAATACATACAATACGTCCATACATTCAATGTGCGTCAAGTATCTCGTCAAATAATAGTTTGTCCTCCTTATCAATGACTATTTTTTATAATTTTTTTATTAATTACATTGTGTAAAATATATTGTAATAAATATTTATGTTGTAATACATTACATTTTTATTGCAAAAATTTATTGCAATTATTTAATAATGTATTTTCTTTTTCCTTTAAATACACATTTATAAATTTTTCTATATTCATCATTTTCACATTTTCTACATTTTTTTTATCCACATACTAAAGCAATTTTAAAGATAACTTTATATTTTATTGATTTTTTAATTTTTGTAAGAAAGAAGTACCATTTGATCAGATTTTGTACATGTATATGTATCTGCATTTGCATATTAATATCTTGCATCCACTGTCACTCAGTCTTGAATTGACTGAATCCATTCTTGTGCAACATCCAATGATGATCAAGCGTTGGTTCATACTTTTTCAAATTGAGAATAAAGACTAAATTCTCTTCAAAATACAATTTCTTGAAATACACAAAAATTCTTGAAATGCACAAAAATTCTTAAAATGCCATAGATGAAGAGCACAAATTGTTTTCTTCTTCTTCTTCAGTTCTGTCACTCCGGAGTAAGCAGTGTAAAGCGTGCAAATAACCCACAACTCTCGGCACTATTATTTATTTAATGTTGCGTCTAAACTTGCTCGCCATGGATACGACGTGCCAGTTGGATATCTTTTGGCATGATGGTGACTCGCTTAGCGTGAATAGTGCACAAGTTCGTATCTTCGAAAAGACCTACAAGGTACGCCTCGTTAGCTTTTGAAGAGCCATTCAGCAAAACTTTGATAACGGAGGTCAATCTTGAAATCCTGAGTGATCTCACAGACGAGTTGGTGGAAATTTACGGATCAATAATTCTGTACTTTTCCGATAATGACGGATTTCATTAAATGTGACGGTGTTGGGCCTGTAACAGTGAGGTTTTATTCATATCACCGGTCAGGGGTCAGGACACTCTTCTTCGCAGCTTTAGTGGCCAATTGTTTCCGCAGTGCTTTTCCTTCGGTCGACTTACGAACAGTCTGCTTAGATCGACGTCCACAATAGCCCATAGCTGTCGAGCCAGTCAATGGAGTTGTCATCTTGAAGCAAACTGGCTTGCTTAACTTTTATTTTGGAATTTTACATCCTAGGCTACATGTTTTGTGAGACTAATTTTTCCATCCTTTTAGTCTTGCAAGTGGAATGCTTCTTTTGCCGAATCCGCCGTTCCGTATAAAATCTATTCCGTCTTCATCACCATTGTGGACCTCACCCGTAGCCTTGGGTAAGGCGACTGTGTTATTGTCTACAACACTAGGACTCCGGTAGAACTTAATCATTTTATAAAATATCATCTTGTTCTTCATCTTCGTAAAGCATGATGTTTATTTGATTACTTCTTGCTTTCTTCAGTATTTTTCTGTTTCTTAAAATGTTGATGAAGTTGTACTTTTTTGTGGACAACATTAATGTCGGCGGTACTCGTTGTTTTCAAAAAAATATAAGGTTAACTTTAAAATAGCATTTGATAAGATTATTCTTTGAAAAATTTAAGAAATAATGTTTTTAAGAATTTTATATTGCTTCCTCATAGAGTTTTGCTTCCTCATAGAGGAAGCTTTGTTTTCGTGAAATCGTTTACGGATTTTTGTTTGCGTATAAAGTTGGATCTAGTTATCCAAATTTAAATTAATTATATATGAAATAGGGGTAGAAGAAACCAAAAAAGAGATCGGTTTTGAAGTTTTTTATGCCAATATGTTCATATTGTTGTAAAAGGTCAAAATATCGCGTTAAAAAAAATGTCCGTATGTGTGTGTGTGTGTGTATGTGCGGATTTGATGTCCGTGGTTGCTCTAACTTCCGCAAATATTGAGATATCGGGCTGTTTTTTTTTTAATCGATAGAGTATCATTCAAGGAAAGTTGGTATTGAATTTGGCGATGATCGGTAAAGGGGTTCTTTTTTAAAAAAATTTTAAATTTTTTTTGAAATGTCCGTGGTTGCTCTAACTTCCGCAAATATTGAGATATCGGGCTGTTTTTTTTTTAATCGATAGAGTATCATTTAAGGAAAGTTGGTATTGAATTTGGTGATGATCGGTGAAGGGGTTCTTTTTAAAAAAAATTTTGAATTTTTTTAGAAATGCTGGGGTTGCTCTAACTTTCGCAAATATTGAGATATTGGGCTGTTTTTTTTTTTTTTAATTGATAGAGTATCATTCAAGGAAGGTTGGTATTGAATTAGGCGATGATCGGTAAAAGGGTTTATTTTTAAAAAAAATTTTGAATTTGTTAAGAAATGTTCGTGGTTGCTCTAACTTCCGTAAATATTGAAATATCGGGCTGTTTTTTTTTTTTTAATCGATAGAGTATCATTTAAGGAAGGTTGGTAGTAAATTAGGCGATGGTCGGCAAATTAGAAATGTCCGTGGTTGCAAATAGAAAACTTCGCTCTCAAAGTTTATTTTTATAATAATAACAGATATTAGTATAACAGATATTAGTTGCAATAAAGTTTATCATAATAAAAATAAGTGTTCAAGTAGAAACTTGCACATTGCTTCCTCATAGTTTTGAAGTGTGTAAGTAGAAATTTGCACATTGTTTTCTCATAGTTTTTAGGTGTGCAAGTAGAAGCCTTCGCTCACAAAGCTTCCTCTATGAGGAAGCCAAAACCATAAAATACTAATAATTATACATCGAATAAAATACAGGCTTCGTTATAGAGGAGCTTAGTGAGCGAAGACTTCTACTTGCACACCTAAAAACTATGAGAAAACAATGTGCAAATTTCTACTTACACACTTCAAAACTATGAGGAAGCAATGTGCAAGTTTCTACTTGCACACTTATTATTAGAATTGCAATAAAATTTGCAATAAAAATTGTACTTAAATAGACAACAAAATATGCATTCTTTAAATATATTTTTAGTAGAAGAAAGAATATCTTAATAATAAATATTGATAAAGAATAAAATGATTCCTATTTGAACAAAGTATTTGACGAGGATTCAACGTATGTACATACAATGAATAATAAATTAAAAACGTTATTTTCGGATTATTAAAAAACTCTTAAATTACAACTTTTTTTCATATAAAACGTCTCTTTTCAAATTGCTTTACATTTTTATTCACAAAATCACATAATTTTAAATAAGATATACCTTGGCAAAATATAAACATAATTCCCTATTTTGTTTTAATAATAAAATTTAATTACTTTTTCTATTTTAAATACTTGCATTATATTAAGTCAAACATGAATTCTCTCTAAATTTCTTGGAAGAAAATTTCACTCGAAACCAGTGAGCTTCATTTAAAGCAAATGATGTTATGCTGATAATACTGTCTTCAAACGGAATAACATTTCATTTTTTATATAAGACCAAATATTTAACTACATCCATAGAGGAAACTTTCAATCCATACAAATCAATGTTCCAGTCAATTAGAATGGATTGCTCACTCTTTTTCAAGTAAATTGTTGAATATATCATTTAGACTGAACAAATTCGCTCTTAAAATGAGTATAATTGTAATAAAGAAAGAATTTTACTTTATAGGAGTAAAAGTCACCCTACCTTGAGTGACGGATATTATTTTATTTTTTGAGTGAATTTCGTAAAAATTTGATCCAAGAAATTTAGAGAGAAAAAGCGAATAAATGGAATATTTAATATTTTTAAAATAATAATATGGATATACAAAGTTCAGGTAGTGTCAAAGGTAAAGATCAGGACCCCGTGGTTCGTCACTCCCACAGTATTTAACGACTCCAAACCCTCTCTACCTGTGTATGTGTGTGTGATTATATGTAAATGCGAATATTGTGTATAACAGAGATCAAGTTTAAATCCAGTTAAGACTTAATATCATATAGTTAATAACATACAAAATATAAGAAATTTTATGTTTTTATTGACGAAACATCTGATATAACTAGTGACAAATGACGTTTTTTGTTCGATATGTTAATCACGAAACGTTAGATATTCGATCACAGTTAGTTAAGTTAATTAATATTGATGCCAAAGATTGTAGTGCAGAAAAGTTATTCAATGCATATAAAAATGAAATGTATAAACTTGAGATATTATTTTTCAATATTATTACACTAGCATGCGACAATGCATCTGTTATGACAGGAAAACATTTATCTTTCAAAACCAAACTTGAATCAAAATGCAAACATTTATTAACATTTCCATATCCTTGCCTTTCCACTGCGCACGCTGCATTCGCCAAAATTTCTGATTTCTGCGAAGAATTTCTCAGAAAAATTTCAAGTTATATCAACAGTAGTCCAAAGCGTTTAACTATTTTTAATGAATTTTGCGAATGTTTTCAAGATACAAATCAAAAAATTTTGAAATTATGCGAAACTCGGTGGCTTTCGCGTTATTCATGTATTGATAGAGTTCTTGAGTCATGGAATTCACTAAAAAATTTTCTTCATGAAATGGTCGTAATTGAGAAAGCAAAGTCTGGGGAATATTTATTATCTTTAATGGAAAATGCAAATACAAAAGCGTACTTTTTATTTTTAAAATATATTTTAAATTTCTTCAATTCATTTAATGCGTACTTTCAAGCTCATGAGACACGAAATCATTTATTGCAATCTAAATCTGTTAATTTTCTCATGCAAATTTCTGAAAACTTTTTAAAGCCGGATTTATTAAAACATTCGCTTACAAGTATTTCATTTCGCGAAGAACAGAATCACAAATCTCTTATTGATATAACTTTGGGATCAGAATGCAAAGAATATCTTTGCAACTTAGTGGAGGAAGGATATGCAGATGTCACAACTACTATTAGACACAATCGTTTGCAGTTTTACGTCACTACTGCCGAGGAAATTAGAAAGAGATTACCTGTACATAACGTATTTTTACATAAATTACAAGTTTTTCAACCGCACGTAGCTTTATTTGATATTAACCGAGGAATATCCTTTAACGATGTTACTTTTATTGCAAAAACTTTAAGTGGCTTCGATGAAAATAGGTTAAAAGAAGAATGGCTTACGCTGCATTCCGATTTTACTGTAGAAGAAAAAGAAAATCTTGCAAAACTCAATTTTGATAACATGTGGAAAGACATTTTGAAACGTCCATCCAGTAATCATCCTAAGTATCCAAATTTGAAATTACTTTTAAATGCAGTAAGATCACTTCCAAACTCAAATGTATTTGTGATTTTGTCACAACTCCCAAAATATTAAATAATTCTTTAACAATAATTCTATCTATTTTTTTTACGCGCACTTGTGTATATGTTTCACAGAATGTGTCAGTCACAGCAGAGATCAGGACCCCGTGGTTCGTCACTCCCACAGTATTTTACGACTCCAAACCCTCTCTGTCTGTGTGTGTGTGCGTGTATGTGTGTATCAGCAGAGATCAGGACCCCGTGGTTCGTCACTCCCACAGTATTTTATGACTCCAAACCCTCTCTGCCTGTGTGTGTGTGTGTGTGTGTGTGTGTGTGTGTGTGTGTGTGTGTGTGTGTGTGTGTGTGTGTGGGTGTGGGTGTGGGTGTGGGTGTGGGTGTGGGTGTGGGTGTGGGTGTGGGTGTGGGTGTGGGTGTGGGTGTGGGTGTGGGTGTGGGTGTGGGTGTGGGTGTGGGTGTGGGTGTGGGTGTGGGTGTGGGTGTGGGTGTGGGTGTGGGTGTGGGTGTGGGTGTGGGTGTGGGTGTGGGTGTGGGTGTGGGTGTGGGTGTGGGTGTGGGTGTGGGTGGGTGTGGGTGTGTGTGTGTGTGTGTGTGTGTGTGTGTGTGTGTGTGTGTGTGTGTGTGTGTGTGTGTGTGTGTGTCACAGCAGAGATCAGGACCCCGTGGTTCGTCACTCCCACAGTATTTTATGACTCCAAACCCTCTCTGTCTGTGTATTCTGACTTTGATATCCATACATTATATATTATATTATATGAATAATAATGTTTAAAAAGAGAAAGAGAGAAGAGAGAGGAGGGAGGGAGAGAGAGAGAGAGAGAGGAGAGAGAGAGAATTATTTTTTAAACATTATTATTCATGTAATATATGTATAATAATGTCCAAAAGATAATGTTATTATCTTTTGGACATTATTATTGCGTATCATTAGACGAGGAGGGGCCCGCAATATTTGGATCATCTGCAGCGTATAATGTCAAACTGCTTTTTATTTTTCTTTTTGCAGGAGCATATAATGTTTTTGTTGACATACGCTGCAGATGATCGTCATCAATAATCATATTTAAGGCTGTTTCCCCCCTCGTCTTCAACGCTGATTTAAATACACAATTTGCATTTATCGTGGTCGACGAAAGTCTATTACGTTTTTTTGTTTTCAGACCGGTTAAGATAGAAAATGCCCTTTCGGGATCTGCATTTGAATTCGGAAGTGTTCTTACTGCATTTAAAAGTAATTTTAAATTTGGATACTTAGGATGATTACTGGATGAACGTTTCAAAATGTCTTTCCACATGTTATCAAAATTGAGTTTTGCAAGATTTTCTTTTTCTTCTACAGTAAAATCGGAATGCAGCGTAAGCCATTCTTCTTTTAACCCATTTTCATTAAAGCCACTTAAAGTTTTTGCGATAAAAGTAACATCGTTAAAGGATATTTCTCGGTTAATATCAAATAAAGCTACGTGCGGTTGAAAAACTTGTAATTTATGTAAAAATACGTTATCTACAGGTAATCTCTTTCTAATTTCCTCGGCAGCAGTGACGTAAAACTGCAAACAATTTTGTCTAATAGTTGTGACATTTGCATGTCCTTCCTCCACTAAATTGCAAAGATATTCTTCGCATTCTGATCCCAAATTTATATCAATAAGAGATTTGTGATTCTGTTTTTCGCGAAATGAAATATTTGTAAGCGAATGTTTTAATAAATCCGGCTTTAAAAAGTTTTCAGAAATTTGCATGAGAAAATTAACAGATTTAGATCAATAAATGAATTCGTGTCTCATAAGCTTGAAAGTACGCATTAAATGAATTGAAGAAATTTAAAATATATTTTAAAAATAAAAAGTACGCTTTTGTATTTGCATTTTCCATTAAAGATAATAAATATTCCCCAGACTTTGCTTTCTCAATTACGACCATTTCATAAAGAAAATTTTTTAGTGAATTCCATGACTCAAGAACTCTATCAATACATGAATAACGCGAAAGCCACCGAGTTTCGCATAATTTCAAAATTTTGTGACTGGTATCTTGAAAACATTCGCAAAATTCATTAAAAATAGCTAAACGCTTTGGACTACTGTTGATATAACTTGCAATTTTTCGGAGAAATTTTTCGCAGAAATCAGGCATTTTGGCGCATGCATCGTGTGCAGCCAGTGCAGCGGAATGGCAAGGACATGAAAATGTTAATAAGTTTTTGCATTCTGATTCAAGTTTGGTTTTAAAAGATAAATGTTTTCCTGTCATAACAGACGCATTGTCGCATGCTAATGCAATAATATTGAAAAATGGTATCTCATGTTTATACATTTCATTTTTAAATGCATTAAATAACTTTTCTGCACTACAATCTTTGGCATCAATATTAATTAACTTAACTAACTGTGACCGAATGTCTAACGTTTCGGGATCAACATATCGAACAAAAAACGTCATCCATTTGTCATTAGTTATATCAGATGTTTCGTCAATAAAAACAGAAAATTTTGTATTCTGAATATTTTTTATCACGCGTTTTTCCTCAACCGGGCACAAAACATTCGAAAGGATATTTGTGCATTTTGTTCGACCAAGATTCAAATTTTTCAAAACTTTGGGATCATTTCCAATTTTTTGGCAAAGCTTGACAAGTCCATTTGCAATTTGAAACGGAATATTATTTTCCGCAATGTATGCGGATACTCGAATCTCCGCTGCTTTTATTTTCTTGTCGTATGTCAAATTTTGCTCTTCATCATTTTGTGTATTTAAATTTTTGTTCGATTTATTCGCTTCTATATCACTTTTTTTTGTGCATTTCGGATTCTGCGTGTCGATATATGTGTGATAGACCGCCAAAAATTGTTCTATCACAAATCAAGCAAAAGAATGATTGGGGATTATTTGCTTCACGTAACCATAATTTAAACTCTGGTATATCGAGCCATTGTGGTCTAAATGTTCTTGTGTACTGTTTTTTCTTATCTTGTACATTTTCATTATTAGTACACAAAACGTTTTCTTTCATATTATTTTTATGACACGCAGAATTCGCATGCCTGGAAACACATGATGAACATGAGAAATTTTTATTGCATATATTGCAATAAAAAAGGGTGTTATCCGATGACACTTGGCGTATCCAAAGTTTATAGCGATCGTCGCTAAGCCAAGCTTGTGAAAACTTTGGCTTCGGCCTTTTTCTCACTTCATCACATGTTTCCATGTTGAATAAGAAATGTAATAGAAAAAGTAGAATAGGAAAGATAGAAATAAAATAGCAAAAGAATTGTGAGAAGAGAGAAAAA
>NW_027509370.1:7500-15000 GCF_048541705.1 Temnothorax americanus | reverse complement strand
GATTTAAAAAAAAAAAAAAAAAAAAAAAATTTTTGGGACTTAGGAAATTTTGCAGAACTCCGGCGAGAATTGCCAATTTTTGAAAAAAAAAAAAATATATTTTTTGGGGCTTAGGAAATTTTGCAGAACTCCGGCGAGAACTGCCGATTTTTGAAAAAAAAAATAATAAAAAAATAAATATTTTTTGGGACTTAGAAAATTTTGCAGAACTCCGGCGAGAACTGCCGATTTTTGAAAAAAAAAAAAAAATTTTTTGGGACTTAGGAAATTTTGCAGAACTCCGGCGAAAACTGCCGATTTTTGAAAAAAAAAAAAAAAAAAAAATTTTTGGGACTTAGGAAATTTTGCAGAACTCCGGCGAGAACTGCCGATTTTTGAAAAAAAAAAAAAAAAATATTTTTTGGGACTTAGGAAATTTTGCAGAACTCCGGCGAGAACTGCCGATTTAAAAAAAAAAAAAAAAAAATTTTTGGGACTTATGAAATTTTGCAGAACTTCGGCGAAAACTGCCGATTTTTGAAAAAAAAAAAGAAAAAAATATTTTTTGGGACTTAGGAAATTTTGCAGAACTACGGCGAGAACTGCCGATTTTTGAAAAAAAAAAAAATAATAATTTTGAGACTTAGGAAATTTTGCAGAACTCCGGCGAGAACTGCCGATTTAAAAAAAAAAAAAAAAAAAAAATTTTTTTGGGACTTAGGAAATTTTGCAGAACTCCGGCGAGAACTGCCGATTTTTGAAAAAAAAAAAAAAAAATATTTTTTGGGACTTAGGAAATTTTGCAGAACTCCGGCGAGAACTGCCGATTTTTGAAAAAAAAAAAAATAATATTTTTGGAGACTTAGGAAATTTTGCAGAACTCCGGCGAGAACTGCCGATTTTTGAAAAAAAAAAAAAAAATATTTTTTGGGACTTAGGAAATTTTGCAGAACTCCGGCGAGAACTGCCGATTTTTGAAAAAAAAAAAAAAAAAAAAATTTTTGGGACTTAGGAAATTTTGCAGAACTCCGGCGAGAACTGCCGATTTTTGAAAAAAAAAAAAAAAAATTTTTTTGGGACTTAGGAAATTTTGCAGAACTCCGGCGGAAACTGCCGATTTTTGAAAAAAAAAAAGAAAAAAAAATATTTTTTGGGACTTAGGAAATTTTGCAGAACTCCGGCGAGAACTGCCGATTTTTGAAAAAAAAAAAAAAAAAACTTTTTGGGACTTATGAAATTTTGCAGAACTCCGGCGAGAACTGCCGATTTAAAAAAAAAAAAAAAAAATATTTTTTGGGACTTAGGAAATTTTGCAGAACTCCGGCGAGAACTGCCGATTTTTGAAAAAAAAAAAAAAATATTTTTTGGGACTTAGGAAATTTTGCAGAACTCCGGCGAGAACTGCCGATTTTTTAAAAAAAAAAAAAAAAATATTTTTTGGGACTTAGGAAATTTTGCAGAACTCCGGCGAGAACTGCCGATTTTTGAAAAAAAAAAAAAAAAATTTTTTGGGACTTAGGAAATTTTGAAAAAAAAAAAAAAAAAAAAAAAAAAAAAAAAAAAAAAAAAAAAAAAAAAAAAAAAAAAAAAAAAAAAAAAAAAAAAAAAAAAAAAAAAAAAAAAATATTTTTTGGGACTTAGGAAATTTTGCAGAACTCCGGCGAGAACTGCCGATTTTTGAAAAAAAAAAAAAAAATTTTTTGGGACTTAGGAAATTTTGCAGAACTCCGGCGAAAAATGCCAATTTTAAAAAAAAAAAAAAAAAAATTTTTTGGACATAGAATTTTGCAGACTCCGGCGAAACTGCCATTTTTGAAAAAAAAAAAAAAAATTTTTTGGGATTTAGGAAATTTTGCAGAACTCCGGCGAGAACTGCCGATTTTTGAAAAAAAAAAAAAATTTTTTTGGGACTTAGGAAATTTTGCAGAACTCCGGCGAGAACTGCCGATTTTTGAAAAAAAAAAAAATTTTTTGGGACTTAGAAAATTTTGCAGAACTCCGGCGAGAACTGCCGATTTTTGAAAAAAAAAAAAAAATTTTTGGGACTTAGGAAATTTTGCAGAACTCCGGCGAGAACTGCCGATTTTTAAAAAAAAAAAAAAAAAAAAATATTTTTTGGGACTTAGGAAATTTTGCAGAACTCCGGCGAGAACTGCCGATTTTTGAAAAAAAAAAAAAAAATTTTTGGGACTTAGGAAATTTTGCAGAACTCCGGCGAGAACTGCCGATTTTTGAAAAAAAAAAAAAAAAAAAAATTTTTTGGGACTTAGGAAATTTTGCAGAACTCCGGCGAGAACTGCCGATTTTTAAAAAAAAAAAAAAATATTTTTTGGGACTTAGGAAATTTTGCAGAACTCCGGCGAGAACTGCCGATTTTTAAAAAAAAAAAAAAAAAAATTTTTTGGGGTTTAGGAAATTTTTAAAAAACCCGGGGGAAACTGCCGATTTTTAAAAAAAAAAAAAAAAAAAATATTTTTTGGGACTTAGGAAATTTTGCAGAACTCCGGCGAGAACTGCCGATTTTGAAAAAAAAAAAAATATATTTTTTGGGACTTAGGAAATTTTGCAGAACTCCGGCGAGAACTGCCGATTTTTGAAAAAAAAAAAAAAAAATATTTTTTGGGACTTAGGAAATTTTGCAGAACTCCGGCGAGAACTGCCGATTTTTGAAAAAAAAAAAAAAAAATATTTTGGGGACTTAGGAAATTTTGCAGAAGTCCGGCGAGAATTGCCGATTTTAGAAAAAAAAAAGAAAAAAAAATTTTTGGGACTTAGGAAATTTTGCAGAACTCTGGCGAAAACTGCCAATTAAGAAAAAAAAAAAAAAAAATATTTTTTGGGACTTAGGAAATTTTGCAGAACTCCGGCGAGAACTGTCGATTTTTGAAAAAAAAAAAAAATATTTTTTGGGACTTAGGAAATTTTTCAGAACTCCGGCGAGAACTGCCGATTTAAAAAAAAAAAAAAAAAATATTTTTTGGGACTTAGGAAATTTTGCAGAACTCCGGCGAAAACTGCCGATTTTTGAAAAAAAAAAAAAAAATATTTTTTGGGACTTAGGAAATTTTGCAGAACTCCGGCGAGAACTGCCGATTTTTGAAAAAAAAAAAAAAATATTTTTTGTGATTTAAAAAATTTTGCAGAACTCCGGCGAGAACTGCCGATTTAAAAAAAAGAAAAAAAAAAAAATTTTGGGACTTAGGAAATTTTGCAGAACTCCGGCGAGAACTGCCGATTTTTGAAAAAAAAAAAAAAATATTTTTTGGGACTTAGGAAATTTTGCAGAACTCCGGCGAGAACTGCCGATTTAAAAAAAAAAAAAAAAAAAAAATTTGGGACTTAGGAAATTTTGCAGAACTCCGGCGAAAACTGCCGATTTTTGAAAAAAAAAAATACTTTTTGGGACTTATGAAATTTTGCAGAACTCCGGCGAGAACTGCCGAATTTTGAAAAAAAAAAAATATATTTTTTGGGACTTAGGAAATTTTGCAGAACTCCGGCGAGAACTGCCGATTTTTGAAAAAAAAAAAAAAAAAAAATTTTGGGACTTAGGAAATTTTGCAGAACTCCGGCGAGAACTGCCGATTTTTGAGAAAAAAAAAAAAATTTTGGGACTTAGGAAATTTTGCAGAACTCCGGCGAGAACTGCCAATTTTTGAAAAAAAAAAAAAAAAAAATTTTTGGGACTTAGGAAATTTTGCAGAACTCCGGCGAGAACTGCCGATTTTTGAAAAAAAAAAAAAAAATATTTTTTGGGACTTAGGAAATTTTGCAGAACTCCGGCGAGAACTGCCGATTTTTGAAAAAAAAAAAAAAATATTTTTTGGGACTTAGGAAATTTTGCAGAACTCCGGCGAGAACTGCCGATTTTTGAAAAAAAAAAAAAATATTTTTTGGGACTTAGGAAATTTTGCAGAACTCCGGCGAGAACTGCCGATTTAAAAAAAAAAAAAAAAATTTTTTTTTGGGACTTAGGAAATTTTGCAGAACTCCGGCGAGAACTGCCGATTTTTGAAAAAAAAAAAAAAATATATATATTTTTTGGGACTTAGGAAATTTTGCAGAACTCCGGCGAGAACTGCCGATTTTTGAAAAAAAGAAAAAAAAATTTTTTTTGGGGACTTAGGAAATTTTGCAGAACTCCGGCGAGAACTGCCGATTTTTGAAAAAAAAAAAAAAAAATATTTTTTGGGACTTAGGAAATTTTGCAGAACTCCGGCGAGAACTGCCGATTTTTGAAAAAAAAAAAAAATATTTTTTGGGACTTAGGAAATTTTGCAGAACTCCGGCGAGAACTGCCGATTTTTGAAAAAAAAAAAAAAAAATTTTTTTGGGACTTAGGAAATTTTGCAGAACTCCGGCGAGAACTGCCGATTTTTGAAAAAAAAAAAAAAAAAATATTTTTTGGGACTTAGGAAATTTTGCAGAACTCCGGCGAGAACTGCCGATTTTTAAAAAAAAAAAAAATATATTTTTTGGGACTTAGGAAATTTTGCAGAACTCCGGCGAAAATTGCCGATTTTTGAAAAAAAAAAAAAAAATATTTTTTGGGACTTACGAAATTTTGCAGGACTCCGGCGAGAACTGCCGATTTAAAAAAAAGAAAAAAAAATATTTTTTGGGACTTAGGAAATTTTGCAGAACTCCGGCGAGAACTGCCGATTTTTGAAAAAAAAAAAAAAAAAATATTTTTTGGGACTTAGGAAATTTTGCAGAACTCCGGCGAGAACTGCCGATTTTTGAAAAAAAAAAAAAAAAATATTTTTTGGGACTTAGGAAATTATGCAGAACTACGGCGAGAACTGCCGATTATTGAAAAAAAAAAAAAAAAAATTTTTGAGACTTAGGAAATTTTGCAGAACTCCAGCGAGAACTGCCGATTTTGAAAAAAAAAAAAAAAAATATTTTTTGGGACTTAGGAAATTTTGCAGAACTCCGGCGAGAACTGCCGATTTTTGAAAAAAAAAAAAAAAAATATTTTTTGGGACTTAGGAAATTTTGCAGAACTCCGGCGAGAACTGCCGATTTAAAAAAAAAAAAAATATATTTTTTGGGACTTAGGAAATTTTGCAGAACTCCGGCGAGAACTGCCGATTTTAAAAAAAAAAAAAAAAATATTTTTTGGGACTTAGGAAATTTTGCAGAACTCCGGCGAGAACTGCCGATTTTTGAAAAAAAAAAAAAAAAAAATTTTTTGGGACTTAGGAAATTTTGCAGAACTCCGGCGGAAACTGTCGATTTTTGAAAAAAAAAAAAAATATCTTGGGACTTAGGAAATTTTGCAGAACTCCGGCGAGAACTGCCGATTTTTAAAAAAAAAAAAAAAAATTTTTTGGGACTTAGGAAATTTTGCAGAACTCCGGCGAGAACTGCCGATTTTTGAAAAAAAAAAAAAATATTTTTGGGACTTATGAAATTTTGCAGAACTCCGGCGAGAACTGCCGATTTAAAAAAAAAAAAAAAAAAATTTTTTGGGACTTAGGAAATTTTGCAGAACTCCGGCGAGAACTGCCGATTTTGAAAAAAAAAAAAAAATATTTTTTGGGACTTAGGAAATTTTGCAGAACTCCGGCGAAAACTGCCGATTTTTGAAAAAAAAAAAAAAAAATATTTTTTGGGACTTAGGAAATTTTGCAGAACTCCGGCGAAAACTGCCGATTTTTGAAAAAAAAAAAAAAAATATTTTTTGGGACTTAGGAAATTTTGCAGAACTCCGGCGAGAACTGCCGATTTAAAAAAAAAAAAAATATTTTTTGGGACTTAGGAAATTTTGCAGAACTCCGGCGAGAACTGCCGATTTTTAAAAAAAAAAAAAAAAAATATTTTTTGGGACTTAGGAAATTTTGCAGAACTCCGGCGAGAACTGCCGATTTTTGAAAAAAAAAAAAAAATATTTTTTGGGACTTAGGAAATTTTGCAGAACTCCGGCGAGAACTGCCGATTTTTGAAAAAAAAAAAAAAAATATTTTTTGGGACTTAGGAAATTTTGCAGAACTCCGGCGAGAACTGCCGATTTTTAAAAAAAAAAAAAAAAAATTTTTGGGACTTAGGAAATTTTGCAGAACTCCGGCGAGAACTGCCGATTTTTGAAAAAAAAAAAAAATATTTTTTGGGACTTAGGAAATTTTGCAGAACTCCGGCGAGAACTGCCGATTTTTGAAAAAAAAAAAAAAAAATATTTTTTGGGACTTAGGAAATTTTGCAGAACTCCGGCGAGAACTGCCGATTTTTGAAAAAAAAAAAAAAAATATTTTTTGGGACTTAGGAAATTTTGCAGAACTCCGGCAAGAACTGCCGATTTAAAAAAAAAAATAAATAAATAAATTAAAAAAAATATTTTTTGGGACTTAGGAAATTTTGCAGAACTCCGGCGAGAACTGCCGATTAAAAAAAAATATATATATATTTTTTGGGACTTAGGAAATTTTGCAGAACTCCGGCGAGAACTGCCGATTTAAAAAAAATATATATGTTTTGGGACTGCCGATTTAAAAAAAAATTTTGGATGAAATTTTCAATCGCGAAGCCATTTAAAAAAAAAAAATTTGACAGGAATTTTGCAAACTCCGGAAACAAAAAAAAAAAAAATAGAATAGATTGGACGCGATTTTGAAACAAATGCGATTGAAATAAAAAAAATTTGGAAAAAAATAAACACGAAACTGCCTATTTAAAAAAAAAAAAAATTTTTGGATAGAAATTTGAACTCGGAAACTTTGAAAAAAAAAAAATATTTTTGGATAGGAATTTAGAATCGGGAAGCATTTTTGAAAAAAAAAAAATTTTGATAGAAAATTTTGAAGACAGAATTGCGATTTAAAAAAAAAAAAAAAATTTTTGGATTAGAATTTGCAGAACTCGGCGAAACTGCCGATTTAAAAAAAAAAAATTTTGGACTTAGGATTGCAAATCGCAGAACGCAATTTTGAAAAAAAAAAAAATTTTTGGGATAGGAAATTTGCAACTCCGGCGAACTGCCATTTGAAAAAAAAAATATATATATATATTTTTTGTGCCTTAGGAAATTTTGCAGAACTCCGGCGAGAACTGCCGATTTTTGAAAAAAAAAAATATTTTTGTGACTTAGGAAATTTTGCAGAAATCTGGCGAGAACTGCCGATTTTTGAAAAAAAATGAAAAAAAATATATATTTTTTGGGACTTAGAAAATTTTGCAGAATTCCGGCGAGAACTGCCGATTTTTGAAAAAAAAAAATAAAATTTTTGGGACTTAGAAAATTTTGCAGAACTCCGGCGAGTACTGCCGATTTAAAAAAAAAAAAAAAAAATATTTTTTGGGACTTAGGAATTTTGCAGAACCTCGGCGAGAACTAGCCGATTTTGAAAAAAAAAAAAAAAAATATATATATTTTTTGGGACTTAGAAATTTTGCAGAACTCCGGCGAGAACTGCCGATTTTGAAAAAAAAAAAATATTTTTTGGGACTTAGGAAATTTTACAGAGCGCCGGAGAGAATGGCCGATTTTTGGGAAAAAAAGAAAAAAAAAGAATTTTTTTGGGA
>NW_027509370.1:0-2500 GCF_048541705.1 Temnothorax americanus | reverse complement strand
GACTTAAGAAATTTTGCAGAACTCCGGCGAGAACTGCCGATTTAAAAAAAAAAAAAAAAAAATTTTTTTGAGACTTAGGAAATTTTGCAAAACTCCGGCAAAAACTGCCGATTTAAAAAAAAAAAAAAAAAAAAAAAAAAAAAAATTTTTGGGACTTAGGAAATTTTGCAGAACTCCGGCGAGAACTGCCGATTTTTGAAAAAAAAATATATATATATATATATATTTTTTTTTTGGACTTAGGAAATTTTGCAGAACTCCGGCGAGAACTGCCGATTTTTGAAAAAAAAAATATATATATATATTTTTTGGGACTTAGGAAATTTTGCAGAACTCCGGCGAGAACTGCCGATTTTCGAAAAAAAAAGAAAAAAAAATATTTTTTTGGACTTAGGAAATTTTGCAGAACTCCGGCGAGAACTGCCGATTTTTGAAAAAAAAAATATATATATATATATTTTTTGGGACTTAGGAAATTTTGCAGAACTCCGGCGAGAACTGCCGATTTTTGAAAGAAAAAAAAATATTTTTTGGGACTTAGGAAATTTTGCAGAAATCTGGCGAGAACTGCCGATTTTTGAAAAAAAAAATGAAAAAAAATATATATTTTTTGGGACTTAGAAAATTTTGCAGAACTCCGGCGAGAACTGCCGATTTAAAAAAAAAAAAAAAAAAAAAAAAATTTTGGGACTTAGGAAATTTTGCAGAACTCCGGCGAGAACTGCCGATTTAAAAAAAAAAAAAAAAAAAAAAAATTTTTTGGGACTTAGGAAATTTTGAAAAACTCCGGCAAAAACTGCCGATTTAAAAAAAAAAAAAAAAAAAAAAAAAAAAAAAAAAAAATTTTTGGGACTTAGGAAATTTTGCAGAACTCCGGCGAGAACTGCCGATTAAAAAAAAAAAAAAAAAAAAATATATATATATATTTTTTGGGACTTAGGAAATTTTGCAGAACTCCGGCGAGAACTGCCGATTTTTGAAAAAAAAAATATATATATATATATATATTTTTTTTGGGACTTAGGAAATTTTGCAGAACTCCGGCGAGAACTGCCGATTTTTGAAAAAAAAAAAATATATATATATATTTTTTGGGACTTAGGAAATTTTGCAGAACTCCGGCGAGAACTGCCGATTTTTGAAAAAAAAAAAAAAAAAAAATTTTTTTTAGGACTTTGGAAATTTTGCAGAACTCCGGCGAAAACTGCCGATTTTTGAAAAAAAAAATATATATATATATTTTTTGGGACTTAGGAAATTTTGCAGAACTCCGGCGAGAACTGCCGATTTTTGAAAAAAAAAAAAAAAAAAAATTTTTGGGACTTAGGAAATTTTGCAGAAATCTGGCGAGAACTGCCGATTTTTGAAAAAAAAAATGAAAAAAAATATATATTTTTTGGGACTTAGAAAATTTTGCAGAACTCCGGCGAGAACTGCCGATTAAAAAAAAAAAAAAAAAAAAAAAAAAATTTTTGGGACTTAGGAAATTTTGCAGAATTCCGGCGAGAACTGCCGATTTTTGAAAAAAAAAAAAATATATATATTTTTTGGGACTTAGGAAATTTTGCAGAACTCCGGCGAGAACTGCCGATTTTTGAAAAAAAAAAAAAAAAAAAAATATTTTTTGGGACCTAGGAAATTTTGCAGAACTCCGGCGAGAACTGCCGATTTAAAAAAAAAAAAAAAAAAAATATTTTTTGGGACTTAAGAAATTTTGCAGAACTCCGGCGAGAACTGCCGATTTAAAAAAAAAAAAAAAAAAAAAAAATATTTTTTGGGACCTAGGAAATTTTGCAGAACTCCGGCGAGAACTGTTGATTTAAAAAAAAAAAAAAAAAATATTTTTTGGGACTTAGGAAATTTTGCAGAACTCCGGCGAAAACTGCCGATTTTTGAAAGAAAAAAAAATATATTTTTTGGGACTTAAGAAATTTTGCAGAACTCCGGCGAGAACTGCCGATTTAAAAAAAAAAAAAAAAAAAAAATTTTTGGGACAGGAAATTTTGCAGAACTCCGGCGAAAACTGCCGATTTTTGAAATAAAAAAAAATATTTTTTGGGACTTAGGAAATTTTGCAGAACTCCGGCGAAAACTGCCGATTTAAAAAAAAAAAAAATATATATTTATATTTTTTGGGACTTATATATATAGGAAATTTTGCTGAACTCCGGCGAGAACTGCCAATTTTTGAAAAAAAAAAAAAAATATTTTTTGGGACTTAGGAAATTTTGCAGAACTCCGGCGAGAACTGCCGATTTTTGAAAAAAAAAAAACAAATTTTTTTGGGACTTAGGAAATTTTGCAGAAATCCGGCGAAAACTGCCGATTAAAAAAAAAAAAAAAAAAAAAAATATTTTTTGGGACTTAGGAAATTTTGCAGAACTCCGGCGAGAACTGCCGATTTAAAAAAAAAAAAATATATATATATATATATTTTGGGACTTAGGAAATTTTGCAGAACTCCGGCGAGAACTGCCGATTTTTGAAAATAAAAAAAAAA
>NW_027509369.1:0-77907 GCF_048541705.1 Temnothorax americanus | reverse complement strand
TGTTTTACATACGATTTAAACCATTTTTACAATAAATGGGGATTTGAGAGAACATGCGTATATGAGAAGACCGAGTAAGATCGAGAGAAAGAAAACTAGGGGGATTAGGAGCAAATGGGAAAACGAAAAAAATTGAATCGACGATCATTTTCTATTAAAGATTTTGTATATACTTTATTTTATAAGATATACGTTTTTATGAAAAATAAAAAATATTCTAAATAGTATTATAAATAGTAAGGTTTATTTGATTCCAATATTCAGCTTTCATCATAGAGATGGAGCCCGAAGAGAGACGCGTCAGATCAAAAACATCCGCCAGGTTTGTAATGCCGCGATGTCTCGACGGGTACGGGGACGTATCGTTCACACAAATAATCGACGACTTTTCGTCGCCACCGCCCTCCGCTTGGTCCACGCTGAGGTTTTATAAACGGAGCCTTTTACACTGATTTGGTTGAAAGAACATGCTCAAAAACACCAATTATTAAAAGTATTGTATATACTTTAAAAATTATGTATGCATAATAATAATGGAACATTACTAACCTCACGGGCGGGCCAAACAGACCAGGAATGTCTTCCCATGTAACTGCAATCTCTAATGTTCGTATCATAACTGTGTTAAACATCCCAGTGCCCGGAACGTCTATTACCCACTAAAAATAATTTATAAATAAATAATTTATTTAAAAATATTTCAAAAACATTTTATATCAACACAACTTTTGGTAGGAGCGTGGCAGCTATGTTTGGTCAGATCGGATATTAACAAAAAACATTGTTAAGCATGAGGTTATACGATATTAAATAATTCTTTTTCTAATTGGATATTAAACATAGTCATTAAGTATACGATAATTCACAAATTTAGTTTTTCCCTACTTATATAATATATTTAAAAAAAAATTACTAAACGACTCACCGCGACGTGCACGAATGGCACGTGTAGTTGGGCTGGATTCTCATGGCACCTTCCTCCATTGACAAACAAAAAATTATATAAAATATTTTAAAACATCCACGCGCACAATACGTCCTTAAAGTGAATAAAAAGTTTTATAATCGTTCAAACGTCCTTTAAATAACGCCTTCTAAGGGTACATTTCAGGCCTTGTAAAAAAATTAAACAAAAGATTATGGTAAAAACAAACACAAACAAAAACGTACCTCTGGAATGAAATTCTATTACCGTCGCCGGAATGTCGCGAACGTCGTCAGGCGATAACAAATTTATGACTAATTTATTGGCTATACTACATCGTATTACTTCTATAATATTACGCCCTCCTGTGCACAGCCATCCTTAAATGTTATCTCGTCAAATCGGATCTCATGCCCCGTTCTCGGTTATGGAGTGAACGTGAACGTTCCTTCCCCATTGCCGCGGACTTCTGCAATCTCCATTTGTCCCCTTTTATGTCCTCACATACACAAATAGCTTACCCACAATATGCGCAGAATTTTATTATGTGCGCAACACAAAACACTTACACGTCACCCGGAGAATTTATGCAAAAAGCATCTTGGCACTGTCACTGTTTTTAAATGTCTTGGTTTTTAAAAAAAGGACTTCGGTCGCGTGTTCTCGAAAAGGCTGTGGATTGACTACACCCAAGTCTAGCCGGAGTCTTATATATCGAGACAGTGCAACAAAAGGAGGAATTGCGGGTAAAACAAAATATCTAAGACTTCGCATTTGTGCATAGAGAAAAATGCGTTTTATACAAACCGACTCATCCGCCGGAATCTCGCGCCGCTTTTTTTCCCAGCGCGAGTGAAGCAAACGCGGTGGTTGGGTGGGTAGGGAGCGCAAAGGCACACGATTATCCGGTGACAGAAGCGATATCTTTTTTAACATATTACATTTTATATTTTTACCGGATTTCTCCTCCCAGATCATTCTACGCTCTGGAGAAATCGCCACCAATAAACGAAAAAAAGTATTGAAATAATATTCATTATATACTAGTCTCGAGATCCACATGCGTGTATCTATATGTTTATTTATTAAAATTATATAAGGAAAACTAGCTGGTTCCGGGCTTCGCCCCGGAGCGACACGCCTGAAAGGACATATGTAATGAGACACCGCAATAGATGATAGGGATATTTACTTTTTAAAGCCAAAAGTTTTTGCTCCCCCTTGGGGGACTTTTAAAAAGCGTTTTTTTTTTTGTGGTTTTCCCCCCTGGGCCTTTTCCCCCTAAAAAAATCCGTTTTTTTTCCCGTTTTTTTTAATTTTAAAACAGTCTCTCCCGGGAAGGTTTCCCAGACAGGGGCCCTTAAGAAGGGGGGTTTCTTCCGTGGTTTTTTTCTCTCCCCTTTTTTAAAATTTGGTCTTTTTTTCCCTAAAAAAAACCCAAAAAAATAAAAACCCCTTTTTTCCCCAAAGTTTTCCCCTTTTTTTTGTTTTCTAAAAAAGGGGATGTGCCCCTTTTCCCTAATTTTTTTCCTTTTCCCCGAAAATTATTTTTTTTCAAAAAATTTTTTTTTTAAAAATGCTCCAAAAAAAATTTTTAAAACCCTTTTTTTTATTTTAAAACTTTTTGTATACCCCCCATTAGGTTCCCCCCAAAGCTAGTATCCAAATTTGGGGTCACTCTGGGGAAAATCCCATAGAATGCCCATGTGAAAAAAAAGTCTTCATTTAAATCATTCCTCTACTTTTTTCGACTCCCCCCGGGGATTTTTTGAAAATCCGCAAAAAAAAAACTTTTATAGGGGAAAAGGAAACCCCTTTTAAAATCAAAAAAATTTACGGGTTTGTTATGGTGGTTTAAAAACCGTCTTTCCCCCCTCAATCCGGTGAATTGTGGCCCGATAAAAATTTTTATGTAGACCTTTTACTTTAACCTTTTGGGGGCCTTTCAAATTTTTTTCGGATTCTTTTTTCAACAAACCCCGGGGGGCCCCCATTTTAAGGGAAAAGTTTTTGGGGGTAACCCAAAGGGGGGTTTTTTGTTTTAAAAAAACCACGGGGGGTTTTCCCCGGTCCCGTATTACCCCCGATCCCAGTCTGAAACATTTTCCCCTCAAAAATTTTTAAAAAAAGTTATTTTAAGACACCACTTTAATTCCTGGGGGCAAAAGGGGACCTCGCACACCCCAACCATAGATTTTTTTTTTGACCCAAATCAGGGAATTTTTTAAGGGCCTTGGGTTTTTACTACAAACCCAATTTTTCAGGGGAAAAACATTTTTCCCCTTTCCAAAGGTACTCTCCATCTCCAATTTTAATTTGTTTTTAAAAAGCCCTTTAAAAAAAATCCCCTTTTAGGGTACCCTCATTTTTTTTTGGGAAAGATTTTTCCGGAAAAGGGGAAACCCCCAAAAAAGGGTTTCTTTAAAACCCCCAATTGTTTTCGGGGCCCCCCCCCCAAAAAAGTACCGATCCCTGACGATGCAACACCAAGGAAATTTCCCCCCTTTTTCCCCCTTTACCCTCCCCAAAAGAAATTTTTGAGGGGAAGGTTTTCCCCCCATACCCGGGTAAAAAAAAAAACCCGGAATTCCTGACTACGTAAAAATACCTGCCGTAGACAGGGGTTTGTCATCTGTAAAAACCCGTTTTTAAATCCAAAACTTTTCCAAGGTTTTTAATCGTATTTTGGTCCCCCAAATACCTTTCCCCAATACCTTCCCCAAAACCCTTTTTTGGCGGGACCCATATGTTCCAACCCGCCCCCCCAAAGACATCACTGCTTTAAATTTTACCAGGCATGTTTTTCCCCTTTCCATGTTCGGGCGCCCTCCTTTTAAAAACCCTCTTACTGTCGATAAACCTGGGAAAAGTGTCTTTGTTTTTTTCCCAAACCAGGGCAAAAAGGGGAAAAATGCCAACATCAGGGTGAAAACTCCCTCGCAAAGGTGAACAATAATGCATTTTTCCCAAGGTATTGCCCATTTTTTCTTTCCAAAAAACCTTCCTTCGTAACTAAGGGGAAACGAGGAACCATTCACTCCCAGACCCAAAAAAAGACTGGACCCGACCATTTCAAAAAAGCAGAAAAACAGGGGGTTTTTTTGGAGGGGGGAACCCTCTCCCAAAGGGTTTTCTTTATTTCCCCAACCCCACATTTTCCCCCCCTCTTTTTTCTCCGAACATTATTTCACACATATATAAAGGCCCCATATAAGGAGTTTTTTTTGCAAATTCGTTTTTTTAAAATTTAAAAAAAAGCCAAAGTTTTGTCTGAGGGGGTTTTCATCCCTAATTAAGTTTGTGTTTTGAAGTACACACGCTGACCTTTTAAAAGGTAAACATTGAATGGAAAAAAGGGGGTACCCTTTATTGGGAACCCAAAATTCCCAAAAACCCCTCTGAGTTTGAGTACCGCCCACTCTGACACTTCACCCCCCTTCCATTTCCCAGGGAAAAACCCCGGGCCTTCCTTTGTTCCGTATTAAAAATTTATTTAATAGATTTTTAAAAATTTTGAAAATTTCCACTTAATTATTTTTAAAATATAACATACGGGTTACGGCCCACCCAACGATTGTCCAGTTTTTTCCCTTTGATTTCCGGTGTATCCCCCATTTAAGCCCTCCCCGATAGGGGTATCAGCCCCTGTGAGTGTCATTTAAATATTCGCGGCTTTTATTTCATTTTCATGAAGGGAATTTGGTTTAAAACCCCCCAGGGCCATGAATCATTTTGGTTTACATATTGTGGGGGAACAGACTACCTTTTAAAATGAGCCCTTTTTCCCTTAAGAAAAAACCCTTGCTAAAGTCGGTCGTCGTTTTTTTTTGCCCAGGCAATAAGCTCTTTTACCCTTTCCATTTTGGTTCGGAAAATGATAAAAAATCAGGACGGCCGTGGTAGCGAACGTTTCATTGGTCTTGTGTCCCTCGCTGAGCGAGGCCCCAGGAAAATGACGGAAGCACCCCTTTTACCCCTGAAAAAATCGCATCCCCCTTCCACGGTCCCAGGTGAATGTAGCTTTTCCCCCAAGGGGCCCCCCTTTTTTCCTAATATGTTCCCTTTTTTGTTCTTTTTGGCGTAATGTCAAAAAAAAATTCTAAAAAAAAACGGAAAACAAAAGTTTTTAATTCCCCCCTTTTAATCAAAAATTCGAATAAAATAAAGCTCGGGGGAAAAACAAATTTATTTTGAAATTGGTTGGGGGGCCGCTGAGGAATGGAATCGAGATCCTCCCGCCCCGGCAAAAATAGGGGTACTGCAAGGCGTCGACGACCGGTGGCCTCGCTGATGGCCCCGTTTGTTTTTCTGGCTTGCACACGATGTTCCCTTTTTAATTCCGACCCCAACACCAGAGCCCTCTTTGTTTTTGGGGGTTTTAAAGCAACCTTATGAGGTCACGGTTTTTCTGTCTGCATGGATAAAACTTAAATTTTGCAATTTGGAGATCCTTTATCCAAGTGTTTTAGGTCCTTTTAAGGTGTTGACGCATGTAGATTTCTGTAGTTTTTTTGTAATTTTTTGACATCTGAAAAATTGCTAATCTTAAACCCATTTTTCCCTTTTATCCTTCCCAAAAAAAATTTAAAAAAATTGGTTTCCCCCTTTAGGTAATGGAAACTTCCAAAAATGAATCCGCCCTAATTTTAAAAGGCGGTATAAAGCCATCTTGTAAACCCTTACCCCGTGTGTATCTAAAAAACCTTTGGGGACTTTTAATGTTTAAATAACTGTCTGGATTTTGGCCCTTTAAAACCAAATATATAGGGGGGGGGGAAAGGTTTTTTAAAGGGGCGTTGCCCTTTTCCCCGCCTGCAACATCCAGGGGTTCTTCCCCCCCTTTAAAGTTTGCAAATTTGCACTTTTGACTAGGGTTCCCAAACTATAGTGCCCCTGTCTCAAAAGCCCCGTTTGGTCATAGCCATACCTGAAGATTTTTAACCTCCCGGTTTTCCCCCCTTTTCTCTTCTTCCAGGATTACTTTGTTCATATCGAGACCTGCCTCCTGTGCACCTCAGGATTATTTTTTTGGTACCTGTCACGCTTTTTCTGTGCATTCTGGTTTTTTGTTGGTACCTGTCACGCTTTTGTGCTTTTCTGGATTTTTTTTTGGTCCCCTATCACTGCTTTCTGGCATTTCTGGATTTTTTTGTTGATACCTGTCACGCTGTTTGTGCATTTGGATTTTTTTTTGGTACTAGTCCTGCTGTTCTGTGCATTCTGGTTTTTTGTTGATACCAGTCACTGCTTTCTGTGCATTTTGGTTTTTTTTTGTTGGTACCTAGTCACTGCTGTTCTGTGCATTCTGGATTTTTTGTTGGTACCTAGTCACTGCTGTTCTGTGCATTTCTGGATTTTTTGTTGATACCTAGGTCACCGCTGTTCTGTGCATTTCTGGATTTTTTTGTTGGTACCTAGTCACTGCTGTTCTGTGCATTTTCTGGATTTTTTTGTTGGTACCTAGTCACTGCTGTTCTGTGCATTCTGGATTTTTTTTTGTTGATACCTAGTCACTGCTGTTCTGTGCATTTCTGGATTTTTTTGTTGATACCTAGTCCCCGCTGTTCTGTGATTTCTGGATTTTTTGTTGGTACCTCGTACTGCTGTTCTGTGCACCTCAGGGTTATTCTGTGCAATATTTTTTGGACGCATTTATAAGTTGCTTCCTCCTTTTGACATTAGTGTATCTCTTTCGTCGTTTTACATGAGCCTCATTAGGAATAGGAATAAGTATATGCTTTGAGAGGTGTGAGTTTGAGTCAGGCTGAGAGAAGGACGGTTTGTTGTTTCTCTTCATCAGGTTACGTTGTTCGTACGCATCAAAATGTCCCTTAGAAATATCTTGTGTGAAACGTATTCTCCTAACAGGGTTACCTTCCTCACCGAAACTCTCATAGAGCTTACCATTACGGTAAACCTCAAAAACAAACCCGAAAAGTTGCCCAGCCGCCACCAACTCGCATAAAACCACCATAAGTAAAGGGTTTCGACATTTCATCGAGATACTCGCTAGAACTATTGTAATTGTTCCCCAAGCTGTCGTGGGACATAATTGAAAATTCCTCCCAATTATCCACCACATGACTCACGATTATCTCACGCACATCCCTCGCCATTAACTGTGTGTTATACATGAGATAGGAGAGGGCCCGGAAAAGGCAAGCTCCATCCCCTATAATGGGGACAATAGTGTAAGGTACCATCTCCCCATTAACATTTAAAAATCGATTCCCATCCCGATTTAATTAAAGTGACAAAGCGCTCTCAAAAATTAAATAATTAAAAGTGACAAAAGCGCTCTCAAAAATTAAATTATTTTTCCTTAAATCTATATCTATAAAGAAAAGATATTTAACGGCAGGAAAAGGGTCAATAAATCTAAATCGATACTATTGCCTTTCCTTCTTTATTAGAAACTAACTAATTACCTGATTAACTGCAAACACGAAATTAACGTAAAAGATACTTTACAGTTTTCTCCTTCTCTCTCTTTCTCTTTCTCTTTCTCCCTCTCTCTCTCTCTCTCTCTCTCTCTCTCTCTCTGTCTTTCTCTCTTTCTTTTTCTGTCTGTCTAAATTAAACAGATAACGATTATTAAAACATAATAATTTCATGATTTTCAATATTATGTTGTTATGATAGTAAGTTACTGAATTAAATATAGTATGTTGAAACATAATAATTAAAGGAATAGAAATTCACAAATTAATCTATCTATATCTATATCCAGTTTCATTGCTTAAAATAATACAGATAATAACTTACCTGTTTAAAAAATTTTCTCTTCGTCTTTCTCTTCTTCAAAAAATACAGTTCCTCTAATAGTTTTACTTTAAAAAATTATCTTTCAATCTCACTTTCGAATAATTTATTTCTTCTTCCTTCCTTCCAATTCGACTCTCAATATCTTTAAAGAATAAAGAAAACTATATAAAGGCTATAATAAACGTTCATACATACACACAAACACACACACACACTCTCTCTCTCTCTCTTTTTCTCTCTCTAACATTAATTACGTTTTTTTTATAAATTTCCTGTCTTTCAAAACATATTACCACTTACTCTGTTCTCTCCCTTCCTTTCGTCTTCTTCTTCTCCTTACAAAGACACTATCTCCCTCTCTTTCTCTCTCTCTCTCTCTCTCTCTCTCTCTCTCTCTCTCTCTCGAACTTTCTTCAGCAATGATTACGTTAAGTTTTTTAAATTTGTAGTGTTCGAGGCAAACCTCGCAAGATGATAAATATATTTGAAGCATGCCACATATAAAACAGAAGAATGAGTTATCAATTATTTCCATTTATATATCAATACATTGCTTAATTAAATTCGAGATATTCAATTAAAAAGATTTTAAAGAAATGATATATTTTTATAAAATAAAATTTAATTTATTTAACTTTTGATATTAAATTTTTTTTCCTCAGAACTCTGGTGTAAATATTAAATTTTTTGAAATATTTTCTCCTGGAATTAATGTTGGACATATTGATCATTTTCTAAAATCAAAAAATATTTTCATAAAAAATAAAGTTTTTTCTGGACGTTGATGAGTCAGTCAGTCAGGACAGTCGTGAAAACACATTTTACCCCTTTTCACCCCCTTATTTCTTCAGTCAGTCAGGACAGTCATACTTTTGGTAAAAATTATTTGAAAAAATTTCGATACCGGCTTCCAAAAAATCGGTAACGAAAAATTATACATTTCACAGTACTCCTCGGAAAATAATTGAAAAAATTTTGATACCGGCTTCCAAAAGATCGGTAACGAAAAATTATACATTTCATAGTAGAAAAATTATACATTTCATAGTACTCCTCGGAAAATTCTATCCCTGTTTGATCTATAATTTGTTGAGATTTGATCAATTATTTTTCGAAAAATAGGAAAAATTAAAAAAATCGGTTTCCAGAAAATCGATAACAAAAAACTATACACATAGTGGCACTCTCCGGAAAATTCTACCCCTATTTCATATACTTTTGGTAAAAATTCGGTTCAGGGGTTTGGGCTGGGCGTTGATGAGTCAGTCAGTCAGTCAGTCAAAACAATCGTGAAAAAAACACATTTTACCTCTTTTCACCCCCTTAGGGGTGGAATTTCTAAAAATCCTTTCTTAGTGGATGCTTACGTCATGAGAGGAATACACCCTCCAAATTTCAAGTCTCTAGGTTCAGGGGTTTGGCCTGGGCGTTGATGAGTCAGTCAGTCAGTCAGTCAATCAGTCAGTCAGTCAGTCAGTCAGTCAGTCAGTCAGTCAGGACATCTTCCTTTATAGATATAGAAAAATTTGTGCGCGATATTTTTTTTCAAGCACGGTGCCCTTCGCGTCTTCGAGAAATCGCGCGGGTTCGATGTACGTCGAGTTCGTCACAGCGCCGGTCAGTACGCGGCGTTGGAACGCCGTATCGATCTCAAACCACGCAAATCCTTCGCCGCCTCCGCCGTCCAAACCGGCACCCACGGCGCGTTCGAATCGTCGACCCAGATCCTCCCTCGAACCTTCCAATCGCGCTATTAGAGCCGCCGCTCTGGTAACGGCCCCCGTGTTTCCTCACCTCCCGGAGCGTTTGACTCGACACTCCTCCCGCAGGAGTCGGAGACACTCGTCGCATCGCCGTGTCCACGCGCGGTACCCGTCCGCGTCGAGCAACTCGTCGCACTCGTTCCACATCGCATCCAGAAGGGTTCGCCCTCGGGAACGTTGAATCTCACTCGAGCGAAGAGACGACGAGACCTGTAGGTTTGAATCCTACGTATCACCTCTCCTCCGTACAACGTCTTGCAATAAAGATAATACTCGACGGGTAGGCAGCGCATATAATCGTTCGCCCTAGCGGAGTTTGCCACCGTCGTCTCTATCCACTCTCGCTCGCGAATACTTCGCGCTCCAATTTCCCTTCGCAGATGATGGGTAGCCAGATCCTATCGCGCGTCTTCTCTCACCACCGACTCGCGCGCGTTTGACGACGACGACGCGTCGACCCTCGCCGATTTGTCGTCCGATTCGAACGGAAACATTGGCATGGGCTCGCGACAGAACAGGTCGACGTCCGATTCCGCGGACGAGTGATCGCGGCGATCGTTTATTTCTCAAATACGTGTCGCTGATGCTACCATTGCACCATTAACATGTCGAAATCTAAATACACATCTCCATCTACAGTCCGCCAAAAAAATGTTTTGGCGTAATTATGAAAATCGAGAAAACTCCGTTGAGATCGGAGATAGCATCGTGTTCGAGAGCACGCGGTTGCGCGAGATAGCGCGAGGTAACGAGACGACCACAAAAACAAGGCACAAGTATTGAATTGCAAAAATAAACGAATATATTTAATAATGTCTAATATGTACAGGTCTATACAGTTCTTTCCCTCTTTTCAAAGGAAGCCGTGGAGCGCGCACAGAAGCTACGGTTAGCGATGCGGCAAAAACGTTTTAAACGCGGAACAGCGGTGTGCAAAGCGGAGTACGAGAGCGGGTTTTCTATGATCTGCAAGCGAAATCGTTTCCGCGGCGCGGCGACGGTCCTTTTAACGCCTCCGAGGCGAAACTCCCCCCCAGCGGATTTCCCAGAATTTCGGGAGGGTGATTGGCCGTCGGAGGCCCGCGTTATGGAGCCGACGTCACCGATTTCACGTGGCGACCCGACGGGGTCGTCACCTGTTTTCGTGTGTTTTGTGTATAACATGGATCGTTCCTTTGTTCTAGCGTTGTTGTTTGACTTTATTATTGATGGCAATGTTAAAGTTTCTGAAAAGCGAATCTCGAAAGATCCATGCTATACCGAATGTTTCCTTGCCAATTTTTATGCGACGATTTCACGCGAACATTAGTCACTTTCACCGTATAAAATATGAGAACAAAATTTATTGCAAACGTGCATGTGCTGACATGCAGCCGAACGCGATGCTACTTTGTCGCGATGCTACGTTTGCGATCTCAAACACATCGGGTCTCACTATATTGATATGAAAGATAAAAATATAGAATAAGATAGAACACAACTCTCCTCCGAACACCGTCTGATAATAATGATGATACTTGAGCGGCAATTTACGCGTATAATCGTGCGCCCTAGCGGAATTTACCATCGTCGTCTCTATCCACGCGCGCTCGCGCGCAGTTCGCGCTCCGATCTCTCTCCGCAAATGATTAGTCGCCAGATTCCATCGCGCGTCTTCCTTCACCACCACCAACGCACATGCGTTTGACGATAACGACGCTTCGAGTCTCGCCGATTCGTCGTCCGAATCCGACGAGAACGCGGGCATGGGCTCGTAACAGCGCAGTTCGCCGTCTGATTCCTTGGACGAGTAATAACGGTAATCGTTCATTCGCGAGTACACACATTGCTATTGCTACATTATCACCGCTGTCGGGTCTAAATCAATTAGACGTATAAATACCGTCCTCTATTCTTTTTAAATATAATTGGCAATAGAAAAACCTCCAGTTCAATTGGCGATCGGCGATTCCAATTTCGCGACGGATCAGATATCTCGTTACGTCGACTCTCCACAAATCCGATCTGCAACAATTCCTCACGAGCGGTTCGCTTATTTTTACAATTGGTTTTCTAATTTTAGAATTAAACACCGGTTTGCAAAGTTCTACGTACTCGTCGCTCATGCCGCATTAAAAAAACAACTTATTCCCGTTCCGATCGGATCGCACCACTCTCTCACGATACATTTGTCAATCCGCGTCACCGTTTGCCGCGCCGTCGCGAGCTTTTATACGCGTTCGTTATCTCAACGTTGGTTTTCCACGCCGGATATGCTCTTTCCCCCGTGAAAGAAAACGACGACCGCTCGCCGCGTCGTTCGAGAAAAACAAAAGGAGAATGTGACGACAGCGACCTTGAACGAGTTCGGACGCGCGATAAAAAAATTATTCGCGAAACGTACGGTTTGGGTGAACGAAGAGAGCGGTATCGTCTCTCTCTATCTCTTTCGATACATCGGAAAACCGCATCCGGTCCGTTGGGACAAAGAAGCGCGAGACGCCGCGATCGACGCTCCCCCTCGCGGGAGGAGGAATCGCGATTTTCACCGTTTGGGAAACGGGGGGCCGGAAAACCACGTCCGGCCCGTTAGGACAGAGATAAGCGGGCGACGCGACAGTACGCGCCTCGCCGCGATCGACGACGCTCCCTCCTCGCGCACCGTCGGTAACGCGGTACCCCCCTTCCCCCGACCCCCTCCAGAGTACCTGAGGAGAGAAGTGAATTTCCCCTACTCCTCGTCCCCCCCACCAGCTGCTTCTACCGGACCCCCCCTCGCCCATCTTTTATGGCGTTCCCCCCGCGGGGAACGCGCCCCTCCGACCCCCGGATTTGTACCTGGGGGTAGAAGTATATATTCTTTGGCTACTGATTTTAACGCCGGTCTCATTTGGCGCTCAACGTGGGGCACGTCGGCAATAAATTGTATATATTATATTTGAAAAATTTTGTGAGCAACTCAGGAGATCCTGAAATTTTGTAAAGCCAAGCATGGCGAGAAGTTATTCGGATTGTAATGAAGAGGAATAATAATACGTGGAATTCACGTGAGCGACCGAATCAGAAAACATAAACACTGAGAGACCTTCGATGGCAATTTCGACAACACAGCTATCTTCGACTTTCTTTTGCTTAATGCTTGAATAATACGCATGAATTCAAATTTCTTTCTACAGCAGTACTAATATATTTCGCTTGTCGTTTGTATGATATTTAAGTCAATCAAGGGATCACGTTATGACAGAGTTCGTGTTATAATAATAAACGGTAATTCTACAGAATAGGGCCTTTTCCGAATTTTGATATTTTCTTGCGGTTTTCTTGGTAAAAACCTTTGTTGTGACTCCGACAGTGATAATTAATCGGGGGAGCCCGAAAAATATGCACCCTACCTATTTTTTTTACCTATTTTTACTTAATCTATATCTATAAAGGAAGATGTCCTGACTGACTGACTGACTGACTGACTGACTGACTGACTGACTGATTGACTGACTGACTGACTGACTCATCAACGCCCAGGCCAAACCCCTGAACCTAGAGACTTGAAATTTGGAGGGTGTATTCCTCTCATGACGTAAGCATCCACTAAGAAAGGATTTTTAGAAATTCCACCCCTAAGGGGGTGAAAAGAGGTAAAATGTGTTTTTTTCACGATTGTTTTGACTGACTGACTGACTGACTCATCAACGCCCAGCCCAAACCCCTGAACCGAATTTTTACCAAAAGTATATGAAATAGGGGTAGAATTTTCCGGGGAGTGCCACTATGTGTATAGTTTTTTGTTATCGATTTTCTGGAAACCGATTTTTTTAATTTTTCCTATTTTTCGAAAAATAATTGATCAAATCTCAACAAATTATAGATCAAACAGGGATAGAATTTTCCGAGGAGTACTATGAAATGTATAATTTTTCTACTATGAAATGTATAATTTTTCGTTACCGATCTTTTGGAAGCCGGTATCAAAATTTTTTCAATTATTTTCCGAGGAGTACTGTGAAATGTATAATTTTTCGTTACCGATTTTTTGGAAGCCGGTATCGAAATTTTTTCAAATAATTTTTACCAAAAGTATGACTGTCCTGACTGACTGAAGAAATAAGGGGGTGAAAAGGGGTAAAATGTGTTTTCACGACTGTCCTGACTGACTGACTCATCAACGTCCAGAAAAAACTTTATTTTTTATGAAAATATTTTTTGATTTTAGAAAATGATCAATATGTCCAACATTAATTCCAGGAGAAAATATTTCAAAAAATTTAATATTTACACCAGAGTTCTGAGGAAAAAAAATTTAATATCAAAAGTTAAATAAATTAAATTTTATTTTATAAAAATATATCATTTCTTTAAAATCTTTTTAATTGAATATCTCGAATTTAATTAAGCAATGTATTCACTTATATAAATGGAAATAATTGATAACTCATTCTTCTGTTTTATATGTGGCATGCTTCAAATATATTTATCATCTTGCGAGGTTTGCCTCGAACACTACAAATTTAAAAAACTTAACGTAATCATTGCTGAAGAAAGTTCGAGAGAGAGAGAGAGAGAGAGAGAGAGAGAGAGAAAGAGAGGGAGATAGTGTCTTTGTAAGGAGAAGAAGAAGACGAAAGGAAGGGAGAGAACAGAGTAAGTGGTAATATGTTTTGAAAGACAGGAAATTTATAAAAAAAACGTAATTAATGTTAGAGAGAGAAAAAGAGAGAGAGAGAGAGTGTGTGTGTGTGTTTGTGTGTATGTATGAACGTTTATTATAGCCTTTATATAGTTTTCTTTATTCTTTAAAGATATTGAGAGTCGAATTGGAAGGAAGGAAGAAGAAATAAATTATTCGAAAGTGAGATTGAAAGATAATTTTTTAAAGTAAAACTATTAGAGGAACTGTATTTTTTCAAGAAGAGAAAGACGAAGAGAAAAATTTTTTAAAACAGGTAAAGTTATATACGTGGTAAATTTAAAAGATGAAAACTTAAATAATTTGGGACATTTTTATTAATGTTAACCATTAAAAAAGCATACATTTAATAAAGAGTAAAATATATTTATTTGAGATAGATTTGCATAATTAATAAATTAATGAAAGAAAGAAAGAGAGAGAAAAATAAACAGAGAGAGAGAGAGAGAGAGAGAGTTATTACTTTTTTTTTAAATTACTTTTTTAAAATCTATATCTATAAAGCAAAGATATTTAACGGCAGGAAAAGGGCCCAATAAATCTAAACCGATAAAAAAATAAATATAAACATATATTTTAAAATTTACTTTAAAGAAATCATAAATTATTATCTGTATTATTTTAAGCAATGAAACTGGATATAGATATAGATAGATAATTGTGAATTTCTATTCCTTTAATTATTATGTTTCAACATACTATATTTAATTCAGTAACTTACTATCATAACAACATAATATTGAAAATCATGAAATTATTACGTTTTTAATAAGAAGGTTATTTTGTTGATACCTAGCCATTGTTGGTTGGTGCACCTAGAGGGTATTTCGTTTGTGAATTTTTATTTATGTAAATATTATGATTCAACATACTATATTTAATTATTAGAATTGTTGTCATAGCTTAACATAATATTTACATTCCTGAAATTATTATGTTTTAATAATCGTTATCTGTTTAATTTAGACAGACAGAAAAGAAAGAGAGAAAGACAGAGAGAGAGAGAGAGAGAGAGAGAGAGAGAGAGAGGAGAGAGAGGGAGAAAAAAAGAGAAAGAGAAAGAGAGAGAAGGAGAAAACTGTAAAGTATCTTTTACGTTAATTTCGTGTTTGCAGTTAATCAGGTAATTAGTTAGTTTCTAATAAAGAAGGAAAGGCAAATAGTATCGATTTAGTTTATTGACCCTTTTCCTGCCGTTAAATATCTTTTCTTTATAGATATAGATTTAAGGAAAAATAATTTAATTTTTGAGAGCGCTTTTTGTCACTTTTAATTATTTAATTTTTGAGAGCGCTTTGTCACTTTTAATTAAATCGGGGATGCAATCGATTTTTTAATGTTAATGGGGCGATGGTACCTTACCCTTTCCCATTATAGGGATGGAGTTGCCTTTTTCGGGCCCTCTCCTATCTCAGTTAAAACCACAGTTAATGGCGAGGAGTTTGCGTGAGATAATCGTGAGTCATGTGGTGAGAATTGGGAGGAATTTCAATTATGTCCACGACCGCTTGGGGAACAATACAATAGTTCTAGAGAGTATCTCGATGAAAGTCGAACCCTTCTTGGTGGTTTACTGCGAGTGGGGGCTGGCTGGGACTTTTAGGGTTCGTTTTTGAGGTTTTTACAGTAATGGGTAAGCTCGATGAGAGTTCGGCGAGGAAGGTTACCCTGTTAGGAGAATACGTTTCACACAAGATATTTTAAGGGACATTTGATGCGTACGAACACGTAAACCTGAATGAAGAGAACAACAAACCCGTCCTTTATCAGCCATGACTCAAACTCACACCGCTCAAAGCATTTATACTTATCCGATCTAATGAGGCATCATGTAAACCGACGAAAAGAGATACACGAATGTCAAAAGGAGGAAGGGAAGCAACTTATAAATGGTCCAAACAATATGCACAGAATAACCGAGGTGCACAGACGCAGGACTAGGTACCAACAAAAACTCCAGAAATGCACAGAACAGCGCGTTAATAACTCGGTATCAACCCAAAAAAATCAGAAATGCACAGGAAACCAGCAAGTGATAGGGGCTCAACAAAAAAATCCAGAAACTTGCACAGAACAGCAGTGATAGGGACCAACAAAAAATCCAGAAATGCACCAGAACAGCATGACTAGGTACCAACAAAACAAATCCAAGAAATGCACAGAACAGCGGTGATAGGTATCAACAAAAAAATCCCAGAAATTTAAAAATTCCCCGGGGGGTTTGTAAAAAACCCCGGAAAATTTTCAAAAAAAAAAAGTTTTTTAATTGAAAAATTCATTCATAAAAATTCGGGGGCCCAATTAAGGGAAAAACCCAAAATTTAAAATCAATAAAGGCAAAATTTTTTTTGGGGGAAAACCTTAAAAGCTGACATTAAAAATTTATTTTTAAATTTTTTGAAATTTGTAAAATTTAAAACAATTGGGTTAGATTTAAAAACCCCCTAAACAACCCATGTTAACCCAACTGCAAAACCATTTTCGCATTCAAAAAAATATCAATGGTTTATATTTTCCGGGACCATTACCCGAAACCACAAAGAAAAATTTTTTATACCCAAAACAACCCCAGATAATTCAAAAAATTTTTTCTCTAGCTATCCCTCTAAAATCAAAAATTTGCCCTTTCCAAGTAGCTGTGGGGTTATTAAAAATATTTTATTTGCTTTTCGGAGCACCCAAAAAAATAATTTTGACGGATCAAGGCAAAAAATTTTTGAGAAAATTTAATAAAAGTTTTAAAAAAAAAATTAAAAAAATTAAAAAATAAGAAAAATTTCCTTTTTACCCAAAAACCAAATCGAGTTTTGGAAAGGTCACATTTAATATTATTAAATTTTTAAACCCATATGTGAATAAATTTCAAAATTTGGGATGATTTCCCTAGAATAGGTACCTTTTCAATAATACAAGCACTCATAAAAACTGGGATAACCCAATATAAAGTTGGTTTTTTAAAAAAACACCAAAGACAACCATCCTTTAAATTTTTAAGGACAGGGGAAAAAGAAAAGACATTTTGACGATTTTTTATCAATTAATGCCCAAACTTCATGATTTACAAAAAATTGGGGCCCGGGGAATCCCTTGATTTGCACAAAATTAAACCCAAAATATTTTCGATAAAAAGAAACCCAAAAAAAACTTTCAAATAAATGATCAAGTTTTCCTTTTAAATGAACCAAAGAAAGGTAAATTAGGAGACCAATATTCTGGTCCACATATAATTACAGATATTTTACCTAATGGAAATATTAAACTCCTTTTCAAGGGAAAGTCAAAGATTGTTCATTCAAACAAAATCAGAAAAGTAAAATCTGAATAAGATTAAAGGTGTACCGCGCAACATTTTTAATCTTATAAAATTAATAAACCTTTTTTTTCTTAAATTGTAATTAATACAGCTGAAGAAGAAGACTCCGAAGAAGTTGATAATCATAATAATCACCCTACTTCTCAACTTCCAACCAATACATGGAATCATCGGGTACGACTGCGGGACATCAAACTTCAACGTGACGACTATCTCATTATTGGAAATAGAAGAATGCAACATACCGTTAATCGAACCACATGTAGCGGAAACTAATATTCAATTATTACAACTTGCGAAATTCGATACAATCCATGTAATTCAATGTAAAATTTCGATTTCAAGAATAATTTATTACTGTGGAATGCACTCACACGTAGCTACTGTAACTAATGCACAAGCAGAATATATTATTGATACGACGGTTGACCAATGTAAAAATATGCATAAAACCGGAACACTTATTATAAATGTTAATAATGTAATCAACGGGTTAAAAGTAAATTAAACAACATCGCGACCAATCACTTTTGCAGGATCAGTAACAACAGACGGACAATGTTTCGGAACACAATATTCAGATCCCTATGGGACATGGCAAAATGTAGTTGTGCAAGGAATAATAACTATTAGTCTAAATTCACATTAAGCAATAACTAATATAGAAACGAATCAGATACATTTAAAAACAGGAACAACCTGTCAATATTCAGATGGAAATTGTATAGACATCGAAGGAAAATATACTTTTTGGGAAACAATACCCAATTATTATTGTAAATTCAATCATTATGATATTTTATATGAAAGGAAAGCTAATAAAATGGTTAGTGATGTAGATAAAAATTTGCAAATAATTTATTCCTTGTCAACTAAAGACGTCACTTTTGCGTTAACACAAACGGGGGAAGAGCTTCTTTGTGGATACACATTAATTAAAACAGAGCATCCAAAACTTGTAATTCTAGAAATTAAAAAAGGAGAATCTTTTGCGCATAAGCGCCAAATATCAGTAGAAAATCTAGACATTTTTGCTTACATAAATTCACAATTTATTTATGTGGAAAGACATATACGCACACAAATGAACCGTTTATACACAGACATATTAACACGACACTGTAATTTGGAACGACAAGTAATGAAGAACGCACTGACCCTAGCAGTCCATGCTCCAGACGATTTTGCATATCAAATTATGAAAGGACCCGGATATATGGCAGTGATCTCTGGAGAAGCTGTACATATAATTAAATGCACTCCAGTGGACGTAAAGTACCGGCATACACAAGAATGTTATCAGCAGTTACCAGTATTTTAAAAAAACGAAAGCTATTTTCTAGCGCCAAGGACTCACATTTTGTTAAAAACAGGAACACAGACTACTTGTAGCCATATAATTCCAACAATGTATCTTTTAAATGACGGATGGTATCGAATAACACCAACCCTGGAGTACAGCAAATCACCAGCTATAATGAAACCAAACAGTAAACCTACGTGGCAATATAATGATCCTGGACCCCTAGCAGCAAGCGGAATTTATACAAATGACGAACTAGAAAATTTAAGAGATCAAATAATGTTTCCAGCAAAAAGAAATGGAATTTTAAACACAATGGCGCGTGGCGTAAAAGGAGAGCCAGTACAAAATCAAGGAATATCGCTTTCTCACCTTTTGGATGAAAATTCGTTGGAAAAAATTACAGAAAATGCTTGGAAGAAAATTTGGGGAACATTTTTATCCATCGGAAATGCAAGTGCAGGAGTAATTGGATTATATTTCTGCATACGAACAATAAAATTAATAATGGATACCGTCATACACGGCTATGCACTTCATACCATTTATGGATGGTCAATATATTTAATTGGAGCACTTTGGGACTCAGTAACAAATGTGCTGTTACATTTAGCAAGAGAAACAACACAGGAAGGAAAAGATCAAGCATCTCCGAAGCAGGAGTTACCAGAAACAACATTAACACAAGTAATAACAAGAAGTGAGAATTTAGAAACAAATACATTACATTCACAACAACATACAAATAATATTATTTGCTCTGCTCACGAGACTGAAATTAAAGAAAATAAAAATGAAACAGTTATCCGCAATGAAACTCAAAGCCTGTATCCGCGATTATAAACACCAAATAAACTCTAATTTCTTAGGATCACGTTTCGGTTACAATAGAGATAAAAACGGTGCATCGGTGCACAGGTTGCCCGAGGGACAACCAAATAATATAAGTCAGTTCAAACTCAGACTCAGTACAAGCTGAACGAAATTGAAATCTTAAGAAAGAAATCATAAGAAAGTAATTAAAAAAGGTGATTAAATAACAGTGGTTAATAATATTTTTAAAGTAATTTTCTTAGAATTTAAATAATTAATAACAGTTTAAACAAATAACAGAAAATGAAGGGACCAATGGACAACAGAAGCGAGAAAGAAAAGAATGAGTATTACGGACCAATTGACGGAGTCCGACCAGTGGACTACAGTGAAGGAACATATAAAATATTTATGAGATGCATGTGCATAAAGACCGAAAATAACAATGAGATCTGTTATGTCGAGCGGAATCATCCGAGAAGGAGACTGTGCGAAGAATGTTATGATCGAGAGTTTCAACCTGCGAATTTCCAAGAAGAGACGGGATGGCACTCGATTTGCTCACCCCTGCATAGAATTGATATTGACAAAAAGATTAATTGTTACTTTTGCAACAAGGAATTAATGTGGTTAAGGCCGTCTCATCAATGCCGAGACTGTCTTGAGGAATTTGTCAGAAACAAAACAGAATTTGAAAATAAAGAATTTCAGCTAAAAAATTTTAAAAGAAAGGTAATTAAAAGATATTAAAAAAAAAGAGAGTAGTATATGATATAAATATCAATTTCAAATATTATATGTTCAATATTCAATTCTAAACATTATATTTGATATTATATTATATTATATTATTATATTATATTATATTATATATATATATATATATATATATATATATATATATATAATATTATTATATTATATATTATTACATTATTACATTACTACATTATACTATTTTTTATTATGATCAATATTCAATTTCAAACATTATATTCAATATTATATTACATTATTATATAATATTATACATTATTACATTATAAATTTATAAACGCTTACACATTTATTATACATTTTATGTGTATTCCTTTATAAACACATTAAAAAAAAAACTTATAAAACAGAATTTATTTATATATAATGAGTAATTTTTGGTCCAATTTTTCTTTTCTTATTAATAATTCATACGCGGTAACAAACGTACCACGTATGACTTAAGGGGGAAGGTGTTACGTGCGAACAAAATTTAGTTTTAAAATAGCCAGGAAGTTTAATCGATATATTGATTAGTTATCCGATTTCTCTTGGAGACAGTTCTCAGGCCGCGGTTCACAAGGGATCAAATTACATTTAGTGATAAGACCTTCCTCCTCCCTCAAAACTAAAAGACGAAGAAGTGGTAAGAAGCTCGCGCGGGGGGTTCTTGCCACTTGAGTATAAATAAGAGGAAAAAAATATCGTAGGGGACACTTGGTAGTAGTCGCTCAATTGTTCAAGTTATTACACCTGTCGGGAGATTATCGTTCTTAGACAGATTCTTAAACACTAATTTAACCAAAAGTTGTAAAAGAAATCTCCCTCTTTAATAAAGGTAATTAATTTTCAAACCCATTAAATTACTTTCAAATCCTTATTCATAACGCTTAATTGTCGCTGCTGCCAATTAGTGTGGCGATAAGATATTCCCTTCCTGATATTCTTGTCGCTGCCAAAACGTGTGGCAACAGGATAATCCTTTCCTGATATTCTTGTCGCTGCCAAATAGCGTGGCAACCGAAATTTCCTGATTCTTGTCGCTGCCAAACAGTGTGGCAACGGGAGTTCTCCTCTCCCTAACTGTTGGTCCCAAAGAGTGGCAATAGGATTTCCTTTAACCTATATTCATGCCCAGAAAAGGGGGCAAAAGGTCCCAAGTAAAAAGGATTAAATTTCAAATTAAACAAGCCATTCAATTTAATCAAGATCCTTTTCCATTATTTCTCAAACTAAAGAAATTAGAAATTGAAATTCAAAATAATAAAGTTTGCACTTTTACTCCATACAAATTAATTTCTTTGGATTTTAAAATAGATTTTCCAAATTTTAATTTTATAAACAAATCTGGATCCTCGTTATAAGATATATAAAATTCGTTATCTCTTTGGACTGGACTAATCGTACAACCTGGTCCAAATCCCGGGTAAATAACTTAAATGTTTTGACCCAAAAACGGACAAACTAACTTAATCTTGACAGTACGTGACACGATAATGGATGACGTAACGCTTCTTATCGTACAGCGTGGCGAGAAGTTTGTCCTGCTGTTTGCCGGGCGGTTTATCGTGCATCAGACAGAACGGTAGGTCAGCGTGCGCGTCGTGTATATTCTGTGGATACTCTAGATCGACCTCAAGAATATAACCCGTGAGCGAATGCGAAGCGATCGCGCTAAACTCGAAATTTGAAACGTCTTCGACCCATTGAAACTCCGTAGATTCTTTCTCGAAAAAAACATGAAGAGGACTCCGCAACGGTTAAATCGTCATCGGTGACAAATTTTATCAATTGTTTACCTCGGCTATTTTATCTTCAAACCGTCGTCGGGTTATCGACGCTTGCTTTTGTAGTGAGACGCCGTAACCGAATGGCGGCTCGCATGTTCTAGAAGGGTGAGATCATTGCAGAGTCAAGTGTCTAACTCGCTGTTTTGTTTATATTTGCCGATAAAATTCCAGCAGCCGAACGGCGCCTTTGTAATACCCCCGCGCCGATAAAGTGACGACCCCCCCCCGCGGACCACTTTCGGTGTAGAACGCGGACACCTACCCCCCCCCCTCGACGGTACCCCTTGTCAATACGATATGTTTATTAATATTTAATAAACATGTCCGGACACGCTCGCCGACCCCCCCCCGCTCCCCCTCACCAACGAGTCGTTCTCCCCCCACCCGCCCTCCTCACCAACAAGTCGTCCTCCCCCCCGCTCTCCCCTCGCTCTCGAGTCTCCCCCGCCCCGCTCCCCCCTCGCCCTCGAGTCCCCCTCGCCCCGCTCCCCCCTCGCCGTTGAGTCTCCTTCGCTCCGCTCCCCCCTCGGAGCTCCCGGGGTAGATCTGTCAAAACATCTCCTACTTCCGCGGTATTCTTCACGGTAACAAACTCCTCTTTAAATTCTTTTATCGCGTCGCTTAAAGTCTTTCCGAGTTCTGCGATCGCTCCCTCGACGAACCTCTCGTTGGCCGCGTCGGCGTCGACCTCCGGCGCGGCTACGCGTCGTATCTTGCGCCCCGACGCGTCGTAGGAATCCTGAGCGTTCAAACGGAGCGCGACGCTTTCCAGCGCCGCGATTCCGTTTCCCAATTCTCGGATTGCGTTGTTATTCTTGATCTCTTCGATCAAAACGCTTTTCAGCTGCCCAATCGCGCCCTTTACGTAGCTTCTGTTCGTCGCGTCAGTGCCGACCTCCGGCGCGGCTAAGCGCCGTATCCTGCGCTCCCTCGCGTCGTAGGATTCCTCGTCCAAACGGAGCGCGTCGTTCCTCAGCGTCGCGATTCTGTTTCTCAATTCCTCGGTCGCGTTTTTCTTCTTGATCTCACCGGTCACGACTTTCTTGAGCTGTTCGATCGCGCCATCTACGTAGGTCTTGTTCGCCGCGTCGGTGCCGATTTCCGGCGCGGCTACGTGTCGTATCTTGTGCTGATCCGCTTCGAAAGAGTTCAAACGAATGAGGAGCGCCGCGTCCCTCACCTTCGCTATTTCGTTCTTCAAATTTCTCTCCGCCTTGTTCTCCACCGTCGCGATCCTACCGTTCAATTCTTCGGTCGCGCTTTTCTTCGATTGTTCGATCGCGTCCTCGACGTAACTCCTGATCGTCGCGTCGGTGTCGATCTCCGGCGCGGCCACTCTTCGTATCTTGCGCTCCCTCGCGTCGTAAAAATCTTCGCTCACAAAGAACGCGTTGTTGCGCGCGTAATTGCGCAGGGACTCGATCGAGGAGCGCAATCTCACCGCGGACGCACCGTCGACTCCGTCGCCGCTGCCCCGATTCGTCAGAGACATGCCGAATTTATTCACGTACATCGCGCTGGTGGGCGCGCGACTCGCACTGACGTCGCGACCGACGCGACCGATCAATTTATGAAAAAGCCGGCCTCGCGAAGTTCCTCGATTATCGACAGGATTTCGTTGTCGTGAGCGTCGTTGCCGGCCCGACGAGAGGCGTCCAGCAGTCGAAGTCTATCGACCAGCTCGTTGGAATCGTCCCAGTGAACGTAATCGATAGCGTTGTCGGTCATTCGCATGGCCGACGGCAGCCCGGCACCCTTCGTAGTTCCAACTCTGTAAGACAGGTTTACGAGCGGCGCTATTATATTTTTGTACTTTGGTCCCTTGTTGCCCTTGACGGGATTGTCGGCTTTGCCGCCGCGTTTGTGAGCGCTGGTGGAAAAAAGTATGCTCCTGTTACGTTAGTTTGTCCTTCTCCGTGTAGATTTTAGGGTCGGGTTTTCCCATGAAGATCAACTCGTACAGGCCGCGCGTACCTTTGTACGGTACACCGTCGATGACCATGGTGTCATCCGGTTTCAGCTTGAATCGCTTGTTTCCCAGCATTGTGCCTTTCTCGCCGAAATGCACTCCGTAAACGGTGTCGATCTCCTTGTTTTTGTCGCCGCCCAGAAGAGCGCCCAAGTATTTCTCGCCCTAACGGTCCTAGTTGGCTAGTCAGAACGTCGCAACTTTCCGCCGTACTCAAAGATTTCCCGGCGGACGTCTCCAACGTGGGAGGCGGAGTCGTCGTCTCCGAGACAATCTCGCGTTCTCTGGGTAAAAACTGGACCAAATCGTCGCGGATCGGCGTGGAGTTCATCGCGGTCGTCGTCGCGGGAGCTGAACTCAGCCGTGTCGGACGCGACTCTTTTTTTTCCGCCGTTGTGGTTGTCCCGATTGGCGCGAATACGTCGTCGTCCTCCCAATAATCGCGCTCCAGCAGGTCGACGCCAGCGTCGTCGTCGTCGTCGCCGTTCTCGCTGTCCTTCTTTGCTCTTTTCGTTGCTTTCATCTTTTTCGCGAACGCAAAGCCAGCGCCGTCGTCGACCGTCGTCGTCGATCTTGCCCGGTCCTTTACCTCTGCGTTCCACGTCATCGGCGAGCCGTTTCAGAGGTTTGACGATAGGCTCGTACCTCTTTTCTAGAGCAATCTCGCAGCTCCATTTTTCCGGCCCTGAGAGCGGCATACTTCCTGCGAATCGAGGCGCGCGCCTTGGCTATCTCTCGCGCGGTTCTCTCCTCCGCGATCGCGCTCAATGCTCATACTCGCGTCGTTCGGCCCTACAGCACGGCGAAGTCGTGGAAGCTCCGTCTGTACCGTCCGCCTCGCAACGCGCTGTTTTTGTCTAAGCTATCACGGCGAAACCGTAGGTGCGCCGCCAACACTCGCGACAGAAAGCGCGAAACTCGTCGTACGACATGTCGATGTTCACATAATCGTCGTACACGTATCGCAGATTGGTGCCATCCTGCCTGAACAGGATCAGCAGATTTGCGTTGTCGCGCACGAGATGTTTCGATATCTTGGCGTACGTCTGACAGAGATAGAAGCAATCGATATTCGAATGTCGGCCCATAGAAAAGTACTTCTTCATTCTGTCCTGCTTGTCGCAGGCCACGTCGTCGAAGACGAAGACCGAGTCGGGAAGCGCCTCGTCGGGCGGAACGACGTCGCGATTGTCGGAATTGTTTGCACGCATCGGCGAGATGTCTCACAGTAGTGTGTTTCCCATACTGGTGGACAGTTACGAAATTTTCAATCTAACGGTGGAAGAGTTGCAATACGTTCCGAAGGCCCTTCTGTTGCGTCAATTTGGGAGATACGTGCATCTGTTGTGGGACCGTTTGCCGGAACATATACAAGCGGATCCCGAGTGCAATCGCTTTCGCCCTGTGAACGGTGAATCATCGACTTCCCGTTCGAACTAAGAAGAAGCAAATCCTCCTCGCGCAACCGTGACCGAATGCGCGGCACTGGTCTGCTCAATCGCGCGATAAACGAACGCTCTTCCCTTCGAACTGATACACATACGCGGTTATCAGTTCTGCGGGCCCGGTACGCGTCTAGCGAAGAGACTAGCGCGCGGCGAAGAAGGCATCAATCCGTTAGACGCGGCGTGTCGGGAGCACGACGTCGCGTATTCGCAAAGCGGCGAGCTCGCTGAGCGACACTTCGCCGATCGACGCCTCGCCGAGAGGGCGCGCGAGCGCGTCACCGCGAGGGATTCCACGGCCGGTGAGAGACTCGCCGCGGCGGCCGTATGGGCGGCTATGAAGACGAAGCTGGGCATAGGTATGGAACGCAAAAGGAAAACGAGAAAAGGAACGGGTTTAAGGAGAAGCGCGAAGATGAGAAGGAAGAAGCGGAGGATACTTCCGACGGCGAAACGCGGCGGCTTCTTGCTCTTTCTACCAATGTTGGGCGCTCTCGGTTCCTTGATCGGTGCGATGGCGCGGTCGGCGTGGCCAAAGCGGTGAGCGCCAACAAAGCGACGCAAAAACAGCTCGACGAATTGCAGCGACACAATCGCGCGATGGAGGGTCGCGGGTTGTATCTTGCGCCGTATAAAAAGCGCGGAGATGGCGCGAGGAGAGTCGGCGAAAAAAAAACCTCGCGTAAAAAACGCCTGCGCGTGCCGTTCTTCCGCGGGGTGTTTATGCGCGACGCTCTGCCGACGAAGGTGCGACGCGCGGAGTGCGGCATCAGGAATCTCGACGACGCGGTGGGCCCGGCCACGCATTGGGTCGCTTACGCGAAAAAAAGGAACTCGGCGATCTACTTCGACGCGTTTGGAAATCTCCGCCCGCCGAGGGATCTCGCGCGGTATCTCGGCGACGGTGGCGGCGAGAGCGCGGTCGTGACGTACAATCGTTGCACGTTTCAGACATTCGATCAAAGAATCTGCGGACAGCTGTGCCTGCAATTTCTTCGCGAGATCGATTGGGGGGGAGCGGGCGGACGATCGACGTTCTCCCGCGATGTCGCTGACGCTCACGTTGACCGGGACTGGCAGCGTTCTCACGGCGAGTCACTTTCCCGCTTTGGATCTGAGCGACGGCGAATATAGTCCGGGAACCCACCGCAAAAATTTGGGTCGATCGCTTTTATGACAAATTTTTACTCGAAACAGTGGGTAATGTACCGCACAATACTAATTGCTTGTCAGCCAAAGTCGTACCCCCTGCTTTATATCTTATAACAAATTGTTAACAAATGAAATTGTGCGAGGTACTTCACTCATTGCTTTTATGAAAAGTATATGTTTCAATAAATAGGGGGCAATAAAATGGACCTTCCAATACCCGGCTGTCACCCCTCATCCCTTGCTTTAAGGGTGGCTGCCGATGTCCAATATGACAATATTGATTAACTAACCTACACCTATCACTTTTATGGACGAATGACATATCGTTGGAAAACTCGTCAAATTTCCTTCAAAATAATACCCGGCTGCCGCACCTTCGCCCCTGTGAAGGTAAGGCTGCCGAGGTTTTAACTCGCTGCGCGAGTCCATTCGAAAACGCAGTTTGAAATGCGCGCTCTAGACAAGGACAGAGCGATGTGTTCCAATTTGTTCTCCAAATGTTATTATTCTCTTGAATGTCACATTGTTACAATGGCAGAGTAGGTAAGAATTTGTGTTGTTTATATATTTTTCGACATTCATTGAGTGTAGTAGTCAAAATGTATGATCTTATTATCGCGAGTCGAGTTTCAAGTCTGTTTTTAATCTTTTATGGAGTATAAGGAAGGCGTAATTAGAATTTTCGAAAAGTTGTACTGTCGAGTCGCATCTGTGTAATCATTTACGTAAATATGAATAACACAGTTATTGATCTGTAATTATCATAAGTAAAAGATCCTAAAAAATTTAGTTGTAGGCAAAGGATAGATACATAAGGATAAGACTAATACGAGCTGGGTTTGGCGACTTTTGAGACGTACAATTCAATACCGAACGTTACATCCGCGAACAATCGCTTCTACTACGGCGAGGACGACCGGAGAATCGTCGTTCCGGAAGGTTTGTACGAGCTGCGAGCCGTGAGCAGATATCTGCGCGCTGCTCTTCTCCATCACGAACGTCGCGCCCGCGAGAGAGACAAAATTAAGGAGAAAAGAGGAAAACCGCGGACCGACGACGCTGGACGGGTAAAAGAAAAAACCGAACGGAGAAGGACAAAGCCGACGACGAGGTTTATCGCGTATACGTGGACGAAGACGACGACGACGACGACGATGGCGACGGTTATGATATATGCGGGGACGACGACGGTGGCGACAGAGTGCTCGATCTTCGCGCCAACGAGAATACCATGAGAAGCGAGATAAAGTGCGCCTACCGAGTGAATTTTACAAAACCGAACAACATCGGTTCTCTTTTGGGTTTCTCGAGCGATCGTATCCTAAAACCGAACAAATGGTACGTTTCCAACGGACCCGTTGACGTCATGAGCGTGAACATAATTCGCATCGAGTGCAGTATCACCGCGGGAGCGTACAGCAACGGACGCTCGGTGCACGCGATACACGAATTCGCGCCAAAAGTTCCACCGGGATATAAACTGTCGGAGACTCCGACGCAGATCATTTACCTCCCGATCGTCGCGCGAAACGTCACCTATCACGGTGCGAGTCGTAGATCAGAAAGATCGGCTGATCAACTTTCGCGGCAAGGAGATAACGATCAGATTGCACGTACGTCGTCGTCACGGTTAGTGTGTGTGTGTTAGCGCGTATCCCTGAAGAAAGAGAGAGCGAGAGGAGGGATGCTCGTTCTGAACGAATCTAGCGCGAATTGTACGAACGAGCAAGCTAGCCCGTTCTACGACGAGATAGTCCAGTCAAATTAGACAAAAAAAAGGCTTTTGCTCGGAAGTAAAGCGGTATCAATGAAACCTTTTTAGGGTTGTTGGGGAGATGTAGAAGAGCTTATTTCTGAGTTGTCAAGTTAATCGGACCAATGGGTTTTTAAGGGGAGAGAGGGGGAATGAAAAATTTCGTTTTTTTGCAATAACTCGGCGAATTTTGACCGTACATGATTTACTAACCTTTCATTTTGTAGCTCTTTTAAAGCCCTACAATTCATTTCCTGAAGACCCTAACTTAAAATCAATATTTGTCGAGTTCTAGCCGGTGAAAGTGGGAAAAAATGTATTTTGTCGCGGTTTTTTGCGTTTATCTCGTTTCCATTAATAGATAGAAATGTGCCGCCACTGACAAAGTTGTAAGGCTTAAAGAGACCTACAAAACAAAGGGTCAGTCGTTCAGATTCGTTAAAAATTGAGCCCAGGGAAGCCTCTGGAAGTCACGCTTTTAACGCGTGTCGAGTCGAGTGCGCTCGGGACTCGCTAAAACTCGACAAATATTGATTTTAAGTTAGGGTCTTCAGAAAATGAATTGTAGGGCTTTAAAAGAGCTACAAAATGAGAGGTTAGTAAATCATGTACGGTCAAAATTCGCCGAGTTATTGCAAAAAAACAAAATTTTTCATTCCCCCTCCACCCCTTAAAAACCCATCAGTCCGATTAGCCCGACAACTCAGAAATAAGCTCTTCTACATCCCCCCAACAACCCTAAAAAGGTTTCATTGATACCGCTTTACTTCCGAGCTCAAATGTCTAATTTGACTGGACTAAGATCGGAAGCGTAGGAAAGAAAAGAGGCGGAAGAGGGGGAGCCGTTCTCAGCAACGCCAACGTCAGATTCCTACGATCGCTGGGTCTCGCCGTGAGAAACGCGTCACCGTCGAGCCGTTTCTACTTCGAGAGGAAAAATCATGGCCGATATCCTGAGTATCGGCGGTGAGCCGATCTTCGACGAGCGCATCGTCGGAATCGAGACTCACACGTATAACCCGTACGATAACACGACGTTCGGACACAACGACGAGATACGAATACCCATACAGCAGCAGGATCTGTATACGCTGCCGTGCGACAGTTTCCTGTAGGTACGTCGAGGGACGACTCAACGATGACGGCGTGACGAATGAGGAACAATGCGCGAAATTAGTCAATAACTGCGTCGCGTTTATGTTCGACGAAATTCGATACGAGCTTGACGGCGTGGAGATCGACCGGTGTAGAAACGTCGGCATAACCAGCACAATAAAGAACTATGTGTCGCTGACCGTCGAACGAGCTAGAAAACTGCAGAACGCCGGATGGAGTTATCCGACGAGCGAATCGAATCTGAACAACGCGTCCCATCAATTCAACTTTTGCGTACCTTTGAATATTCTTTTGGGTTTCTGCGAGGACTACAGACGCGTGGTGATAAACGTGCGACACGAGCTTATCTTGATACGCTCTCGTAGCGACCACAACTGCGTCTTAGCTCCGAAGAAGACCGTGCCGAAAGATCCGGCCAAGGATCCTAAAATTACGTTGTTGAAAGTGCAATGGCGTATGCCTCACGTGGCGCTGAACGACGTGACTAAGTTATCGCTACTGCGAACGTTGGAGAGCGGACGATTTCTGAGCGTAGGCTTTTGCTCTTGGGATCTGTACGAATTTCCCCTGCTGCAGAGCACGACCAAGCATTCGTGGGCCGTGAAAGCCGCGCCGCAATTGGAGAAGCCGCGATACGTCATATTCGCGCTGCAGACCGGACGGCAAAACAAATTCGCGGGCGACGCCTCGAGGTTCGATCATTGCGCGCTCGCCAACGTAAAAATGTATCTCAACTCGGAATTCTATCCCTACGACGACGTGAACGTGGATTTCAAAAGCGACAAGTTTGCCGTGCTGTACGAGATGTACGCGAAATTTTGAGGAACGTACTACGGGAACGGTCGCGACGGCGCGTTCTTCTCCCCGCGCGAATTCGCGCGGGTAGCTTCGCTCGCGGTGATCGATTGTTCCCGTCAAAACGAATCGGTGAAGAGCGCCACCGTGGACGTGCGCATCGAGTTCGAAAACAAGGAAAACGTTCCGCCGAAAATCACAGCTTTTTGTCTCATCGTTCACGATCGCGTCATCGAGTACAGTCCGCTGACCAACGTAGTGCGCAAAATTATCTAACGGAAATTGAAGTTGTCGAGATACCTCATCCGGGAAACTGAAAAATGCGATTGCGAGGATACCTCATCCGGGAAACTGAAAATGCGATTGCGAGGATACCTCATCCGGGAAACGGAAAATGAGGTTGTGGGGATACCTCATCCGGGAAACAAAAATTGAGATTGTAAAGTTTCAGACTCTGTTAGGAACGAGCAACTTAAACGAACGTCTGTTCTTTAATTTTTTTCCAACGCGCGCCGATGCAATGGCAACAGCGGCAACGACGACGACGATCTTCGTCGACCTGCAAGGATTCACGGTGGGCGTCAGATTCGTCGCGAAGGACGTGGCCGTGCTGCGAAGCGAGACGCGCCTGCTCGCGCATCACGTGTTTCGCGCGCCGATGAGTTGGAATCTGCTGACGAGCTCTGAGAAAGCGAGGGCCAGTTGGTTGATAGCGAACCATCACGGTCTTCGTTGGGAGGACGGCGACACGGACTATCGCCAGGCGAAAACGATCATTCGACGCGCGGTATGCGACAACCTGGACGAGTTGCGTGAGACGGAGGAGACGCCCAACGCGCGAATCTACGTGAAAGGTCTCGAAAAGAAGAGATGGCTGCAGAAGATTCTCGGCGACGTCGACGCGACGATCGTGACCGTCGTCGCGGAGTACGAGGACGTCGATCGGTTGGAGTCTCTTCGCGCCGATCGCGCGTTTCGTTGCCGGCGTCACCAACGGTGCTGCGCCATGGAGAACGTGGTGAAGTAGCGCGATTGGTGGATCGAGCGAGTATTTAAACTCGCGGAGTAGTCCGCGAATTTAAATACTTTATAAATTTGTGTAAAAAAAACGTTATATATTACTGGTTTAATATAATTTTATTTTTAATGTATTAATCGTTTTATCTTATTGCGTTGCTCGTTTTTTTATTTCGTATATATATTGTGTTTAATCGTTTATTTTACTCCATTGTATCATATATATCTTTCTATTTATATTTTATCGAATAAAGATCGACGTAAAATTTATGACAAACGGTGTTCCTCTTTTCGCATACCATTCACGTATTTATATACGTATACATTATATATATGCTACCGAGCGCGCGAAAATGGCCGGTCGCGGATATTTACTATACTATACTATACTATACTATATATTACATTATATTTACTACTTTATATAGTACATATTTATTTCAGTATCGTTATACACAGCTTTATAATGAATGTTTATTTTAATTATATATATTTTATATTTTATTTATATATTTGACTCATTTATCGTTACAACTTTTTACTTATTAGATAAGGAAGCTCACACTTTTGGGCTTCCACATCACCGCCAACATCTATAATATCAAAGTCAATATTTCCTCGGCCGCGCTCTCTTCCTCGTCGTCATTTTCGTCGTCATTTTCGTCGCCGTCCTTATCGTCGCGATCGTCGCGGTCGAAGCGCGCGGCATCGCGGTCGATGCTTCTGATTCTTGCGGCGTACAACCGGATGTAGTTGCGCGCTTTTCGCAACAGGGAGACAATGAGTCCTTTGCGTCAAAAATATATTATTGATAAATATTATCGATAAATAAACAGCGTTATTTAAGAAAAATATAATTTAACGTTAGTACACTTACAATCGATCCCGCATATGTGCGTCCTCGTCGACGCACACCATCAAATGGAGACAAGACGGCGCTCATTGCACGATGTTGAAGAGTCGATCCCGCCACTGCAGGATCGCTCGGTGGAAATCGTCCGTAGCCGTAGCTACGTGTGCTACGTGGGTCTGCATTTCGTCGCACATCGCGCAAAGTTTATACACTTTATCCATTATATGTCTCGGCGGTATGCAATAGTTTGCGTTAAAAAAAAATACGGGTAAACTACACCCAAGTCTAGCCGCGAGCTCTTTATATACCGAAAAAATGCAACAAAAAAGAAGGATGTTGCGGTAAAAATATATATTAAAAATATTATAGCATTTTTTTGCGTCGAGGAAAATATGCATCGAGGAAAATAGTTAATGCATTTTTTTTTATCAAACCGACTCATCCGCCGGAATCGTTGATGCAATTTTTTTTTACCCAAAACCCCCCGCTCTAGCTACAACTTTTTTATGGTACAAATATAATAATAATATTTTTTACATCCACTCTCTAAAGTAGAATCAGTGAAAATATCACTAATTAAAACAGTAAAATAGGATTTCACTGAGAATCAGTGAGTATTTTACTGAACTTCAGTAAAACGTTTACTTTTTGTTTCTTTATCTTATATTTCACTGATTATGGTCAGTGAAAGTAAGATGTCACTGTAAAATCAGTTATCTGTTGGTAATGCTGATTGATGGTGCGAAGAAGCGGAACAGGATTGTGATGTCAGTGATGTGTGAAACAGAAGACGAGAACGAAGTATACGTGACGAAGGACAAAGCGGTGCTAAGCGGTGTACATTACGAAGAACGAGAGAAGCTGCGGTACTGAGTTAAGCGTGCTTGCAAAAACGGTGAGGTTAAAAGTAAGTACGAAAGCTTCTTGAGCCTTAGTTCATTTACCGCGGGTACTGACGAGTACGGTGGCCCAACGGGGCGAGGTTATAGTTTGCCGACGGGGCAAAGATGGAGGCCCAACGGACCCATAGTAAAGCACGATAAACTAGAGACTGTTTCTCCCTTTTCATTTTCAGCATAAACCACGGCGTATTGAACCAGAGAACTGAACATCAAACAGAATAAGATTATTAATCTCAGTTATTGTTGGAAACTTATCAAAAGGAGTAAGTCTTTTATTTCTTATTCTTATAATTTCTTAGTATAAATTGATATAAATATGATTGTTAAAACACGATTCAAATATTTGGATACTTAATTTCAGAAGAACATTGATAAAGGACAACATGATGAAATTTATTCTCCTATTTTTCCAAATTCTTCGTTAATACAGATATGGCCTGTAAGTTTGGTTAGTGCATTTAAAAGTTATTTTATAATACTTGCAAACACACAGAAAAATCCTTTTTTTAGGAAGGAACAAACATAGAGGCACAAGCTCGTAAGCTAAGGAATGAATCTAATAATCCAATTCAGCCCTATATTATTCTAATCAAGGGACAATCTGCAGCACCGTATTTCATTCAAGCTGGCAATCAAACTTTAACTTTGGACAACAAAACTTTGAACTCGCCTATCATGGCATTCAATTTATTGGTCAAAACATATTATGTTTTTGACGTAAAGTATGCAGAAACACTAATATATTTTTTTTATTTCTTAGAAAACTATTGTTTTAAAATATCGGGTAAAGTGCTTAGAAGACACCATGCTTTGGTGTCTTCTACTCATATTAATATTTGTAATATTACACTGGATAATATTGCATAATATCTATATCTTATTCATATTATTCAATGCGCGTTTTATATTTTCGGCTACTATCTTGAATAAAATAATATTATTTCTAATTATTACGTAAGTCCTCCTGTATTGTTCTCTCTCGTGAGCACCGCTGCTTATAATCGTATTTTGTGAACGCCAACCTCCAAGCACTAGGAAATGTAACCTAGCGAAAAAAGCTACAGGATATTATCTTGAAATCATTTTCTAGAGATTTTTTTATTGCGATATTTACTTGATAATCTTCGGCTTTATCTTTCGCTTTTTTCCGAGCTTTTTATGTTCTGTCGATGGAAGGTGGTAAAGACTCACCCTTGTCTACCGCTTCCTGGATCGTTTTCCTTTGCAACATTGTTATTAGCTTGGAGAAACGCGTTAAAAATTGTGTAAAAAACAAGATTCTTTGCGCAAAGCTCAATATATTTAACACGCGTCGAATATTGGTTATTGTTTACTTACTTAATTTTTAATTGACTTCATTCTGTAAACATTTTGTACGTAACAATTACATTGTTGAATAAAAAATTATAATATGTATTAAGGTTATTACTCTTTGTTACTGTTTGCTGGGACATTTATTTATTTAATCAGCTTGCATTACTGATTTTGCTGTTCAAAGTCACTGTTTTAGTAGTATAATATTACTGATTGAAATAGTCAATATTACTGATTTAATCAGCTCACATTACTGATTTTGCTGCTTTAAGTCACTGTTTCTAGTAGTCCAATATTACTGATTAAAACAGTCAATATTAATACTAATTCTTTCAGTGAAATGTCACTGATTCTCAGTGGTATACTTATAACTGCTTTAATCAGTGACTATTTACTGTTTCCCAGTAAAAATACACGGATTCTCTTTAGAAAGCAGGAAACAATGTATTTTATCACACTGACTCATCCGCCGGAATTGTCGACGCATTTTTTTCCCACCCGAGACCCCGCCGCCGCCGCACCTATCCGCGCCGAGAATGCGCGACAAAAAGAGAATATCGCGGTAAAAAAAACCGCGCCGCCACCTATCCGCGTTGTCGCTAACGAGCGTCATCGCGTAAACGTTCGCATCCGGAGCGCTCGTCGAGATCGCGCTCAAACCGCAACGCGCCGTCATCGCGGTTCCGCCGTCTCTCTCGCTCTCGACGATGCGGCTCGCGCGCATAATCGCGTTAACCGCGTGTTTTATCGCCGCGGGGTGCATCAATTCCACAATTACGGACGAAAATTACGCGCTCACGTTCAATTACCTGCAGAAATACGGATATCTGTCCAAAGACGTGGACGCGGTTCCGGCTCAGAGACGAAACGACGTTCTTCGCAAAGCCTTCGAGGATCTTCAGAATTACTACGATTTACCCGGCGACGGAACGCCCAACAACAAAACGCAATGCGGTTTCCGAGATATCCTACGTAGTGTTCAACGGTAACGCGGTGGGCGAGATAGACGAATGCGACAAGGACAAGAAAGTCGCCAAATTTACGCCCCTCGAGGCGACGTTTCCCGGAATACCGACAGGCGTGACGTCGATCTTCCGCTACGTCGACGGCAATCTGTAATTCACCACTCGGACGCAGTTCTACAATTTCAACGAATTTACGAGGACCGTCTCGTCAGCTGGTAAATTCGATCTGCGGATGCTGAATATCGTCTGCCCTAAGGCTGAACTGCTGCAGCAGTTGCGCGATTTCCTCGATCGAATCATACGCCTCAACGATAACTCGCTAACGTCGGCGGCGAGCGATTATTGGAGCGATAACGACACCGGGGTTCGGCTCTCCGATCTCCGCATCCGCCGAAAGAAGTAGAGAACCGCGCAAATTTCCCACACCGCGCCACGCGCGACATAAGTCAGGTCTTTCCTACTTATACCGACCTGTCCCTCCCAAAGCATCAGTGTCGCGTCGTCGGCCGAATACGACGCGTCGGAAAAAAATCAGAAAGGAACGGTTACCGCGGCGCGAAATGTTCTCGACGTTGAACGATCGACCCGCGCCGAGGAGTATTTCCCCTACGGAGACGGCGGATTCAGAGGCGAACGACAACGGCAATAAAAGGCGGAAGATCAGTTCGATGGACGATCGCCATTATCTTCCTCGTCGCCAGGAGTCGCGTCGCAGCTCTCATCCTCCCACCGACGCGCCCGTCGAGGACGATCGTCGTCGTCATAATCAGGAGTTTTGTTCCAACTTTCGCCCTCCCACCGACCAGACCGTAGAATTGCCCCCTGTGCGCGTCCTGACGACGCGTTAACTACTGCCGACGACTGGCTACAAGTACATAGCCATAGGTATCACGATCAAGTCGCCGTGGTACAGTATTCATACCACGCCTTCGTACGTGGATATCGCCCTGGGAGACAAACAAGGCAAGGAAATCTCCCTGACGCTTGACATGTGGAAAGGACTGGTCGAGCGCAAACGCGACGTATTGTCGTGCATGGAACGCGCTCTCTCCGACGTAATTCACCCCCCCCCCCTCGCCGATGTCGATCGGAGGGATGACGCTGCGATTCGGAGTGATCAACAACGGGCCGATCGTACGTATGGAGCTACCCAACCTGGCTCGCGTGGCGATGGTGCGCAAAACCCTGCTCACGCTGTACGATCTTCAATTTTGCGTGGATCGCGTCGTTCGTGCGCTGAGCGCGGCGACCGAGGAGGTCGACGCGAAGTTTTCGCACTATCGGGAGAAAGCCGCCGCCGCGATGAAAATGAAAACTTCGGTTCAGACTGCGATACTGAAGAGCGATTTCTTCGATCCTGACAACATCGTCGACTGCGAGATAGCCGCGCTCTGTTTCCAATCCTTATAACGATGTCGCGTCTACAAAATGTATATATTCGCGCGAGCAAAACAATGTAAACGCGATTGTATTATTTTTTGAATAAATAAAAATTATATGCGTATCTTATCTGTGCGCTTTCTCTTTCTGTTTCCCCTTTTTCCCAAATCCGTATACCCATCTCCGCGCGACCGCGCTCACCCCCGCGGTCGCGGCAATCGCGTTGCAGATCGAAACACCCTTCAGACCGAGAGTAAAAAAAAACGACGACGACGAAGACGGGCGCGCGAGACCCCCCGCGAAACACACCACCTCGAACGTGTCGTTTTCCCCACTCCCCGAAACGTCCAGAGGAACGACCTGGAACGAGTTCGAACAAGTTCGGACGCGCCCGAACGCGCGCGAGCGACGACGACAAAGAAAAAAACAAACAAAAAAATATTGGCCCGCGATTCTCCAAAACGGTCGGTAACGGCGCGAGCGCCGCTCCGAGCGCCCCCTCGGAAAACGCCAGCGGCCCCGCAACGAGCCCTCGTTGGCGGCCCTGCCCCGCGCCGAACCCCCGTTGGCGGCCCTGCCACACCCAACCTTACCCCAAATGTTCCTCTCGCGTTGCGCTCCCCCTCTCGCCCAGTTATCTCTTCCCTTCGCATAGCCCCCCCTCCGGTGACCCTTTACACCGTCCCTCGACCCCCTCGCCCACCGCTTACGGCGCTCCCCCCGCGGCAGCGAAGCCCCCCCCCGACCCGCTAACCGCAAGAAAGATCCCTGAGGCTAGAAGTATATGTTACTCCTCTACTATGGTGCACAAAGGTTATTCCTTTATTTATGACAAATCAAATTTTAGTTGTTGTTGTTAAAAAATACATACAAGTTGAATGACAAGACCACCAGGATTTTTATTGGTTCTAAATTAAAAGGAAAAGCTTTCAGCTGGTATCACACCAGTTAACGGCTAGGGCATCCATGATCGACCAACAGCCCGGAAAATTGGAACTTAGAAGACAATTGGCCTAGTTTACACCGTGCGTTTAGGCCGCGACATATACCTTATATTCAACCTAAACACGATAGGTCGAGACGATGTAAACGGTTGCGACCTCGCTTGGGTCAGGTGTCTTTTTCGCGTGCCCTCTGCCCTGACATAAATTAGGCCACACGACGTAACGCGTGTAAACGCAGGTGACCTAAAGACCGCCTAAAGTGTAGAGAGTGTACCAATAGATACTGGATACTGGATTTTTATCTATATTCGACCAAAAGTATCATAGGTTTACATGGTGTAAACGTTTTGTTTAGCAGCCTATTTTAGGTCAGGGCATAGGTCAGGTCGCGATCAGGTCGCACGGTGTAAACTAGGCCAATTCGAAGCACGTGAATGGCAAAAGAGTGAAACCTTCAACGATTACTGCTACCAGAAACTCTCCAAACTCGCCAATTTATAACCACTAATTAGGAATTGCTTCGTACGCAAGGATTTTTCGATAATTCGCCAAGAGATAGGCAAAAAACCTAAATCTAAGCCACAATCGGAAGAAAACTCCACCAATCAAATCATCCTAAAGATTAAACCCGTCTCCTTAATTTTCTATAAAAACCGCGACTCTACGTACTTCGAGACACTCCCAGTCTAAAGCAGTTTCCATTTTCATCGTACTTTGAGTACACAGTATCATCACCGCCGTCTCGACACGTTGCCTTTTTTTAAACTAAATTCTGTGTTTAAAAATTATATTCATCGCTGAGTGTGAGTGTGAAGTTTTTTGATCCTTTCACGTTAAGCTATATTTTAGCTTATAAGTTTTTTATATAACACATATTACCATCAAATAAGTACCTATCTACAGTAACCAAAAGATAATCAATTTATTTTAGAAAAATTGTGCTACAGAAATGTTGATACTAAAGCGGGGAGCACACACTTCTGCACAACGCATAATGCGTGAGCATAAGAAAATTGATTGGTTTGTTTCCTTATGCACATGTGTATTGTGTATGGGCCAATCAATTTTCCTATGCTTACGCATTATGCGTTGTACAGAAGTGTGTGTCCGGGCCCTAAAGATTACGAAATATTCAATTGTTATTTTACACACACAAATATAAGGAAATAATATTTGGAACATATTTATATATGTAGGTGGCATAGAAGCGTTGATGGTGAAAATAAGATTAATTGATGGAGTTACAGGATAAACAGGCGTCAAAATACGTCTATTTAGACTAAAATCACCGGATTCAATAGTTCTTATTGAAGAGCGTCTTATATAAATAATATATTAATTTTTCTTCATACCTCGGTCGAAAGTACGTACTTTCGTCCCTAATAGCAGTGACGAAAGTTTAACATTTACTCCCTGTGAAAAGTACACGCGCGCTCTCTATAACTTTAAACCTTAACGCCCTTTAACCTTAAAAATAGTCATCAATATTGTTCTGTCAATATGTCATCTGATGAATCCGTAGACGAGGAAGAAGTTATACGAAATTTCGATGCAGAAGCGCGATTGATAATAAATACAGATACGTTGCCAAAGAAGTCTGTTGATCGATACAATCTTGTTTACGACACGTATAAAAAGTGGCAGATAGAACTACACAAAACTTCACTGTCAAACTGTGAAGAAAATAATTTGGTTGTGTATTTTAAGGACCTAAAATATGACAAGACTTGACTCTTGGAATGTATTTGATGCCTGCCCCCCCCCCCGACCAGCAGCACTCGCTTCGCTCGTGCCGCAAATGTCGGGGGCAGACATCAAAAACATGCTTATTAACATTTAAAGTTAAAAAAAGGAAAATTAATAACGTACTTTCGACCGGCTATGAAGAAAAATCGTATACACTACGCGGGCCAAAAGTTGAAATCTCGGTCCTGCTCGTCATGATACCCTCGGCTTCGCCTCGAGGCATCATGACGCGCAGGCCGAAAATTCAACTTTCGGCCCTTGTAGTGTAATATACTATTATATAATATAACATAAGACATTACAACTTTACTAATAATGTGTGCTTTTCATTTAGCGACTCAAGTCGACACAAGCATCATTCTGTCTCTTTTGAACATCTATTGAGCAACAAAGACAGACTGACGCTTGTGTCAACTTGTGTCGTTAACTAATGGAAAGTACCTAATATAGACGAAATGCGAATGTTGTGAGATACCCAAAAATATTGACGAATCTACTGCGAGTTGAGACCCGAATACGATATGAGCGACTCAAGATTGAAAAGTAAACGAAAGATATATACGATATTGAAACAAACACTTGTATAATTATACTCTTAAATGCATTATATACAGAATATGTACAAGGTGTCTATAATGTATTTTACTTTTAGATCAACACTGCTTTTAATGCTGAATTCGACATATTTCCATAGTCACGACGAAGCGCGCGAAGAGTTGCAAATCTCAATATATCGTTCCTGACAACACGCATATCTTAATGACGTCTTTAAAAAAGACGTCTTTAAGACATTACCCAAAAAAACGTCTATAAGACATCTTAGAAAAATAATTGTCTTAAAAATAAAAGTCTTAAAGACTTTATTAGAGTAACGTTTTTATGACATCTTAGAAAGACGTCTTTAAGACTTTGTCAGAAAGACGTCTAAAAGTCTTTTGTCTTTTATGAGACTTCTTTTAGAACATACACAAATATTTACATTATTGACTAAAATACATATGACGTGACAATTTGTACATAACATATGGCCGTTAGATGGTATCCGACAGAATGCCGTTTCTCGTACGTAAAATATGATAAACGGTATACAAGTATATAAGAACTATAAGATATACCTATAAATCACGGTTTGGCACAATTTAATTATATCGGTTATATGTGGAGTTTACTCTTATAATAAAGTAGCATCCTTTTAGATTGATATTATAATTATTATAAGCAACTTTTAACTCTTTTTTATATTTTTTTTCTTGTTAATGCATTTTCCTATTATTAATTTTTATTTTACAATATATCTAAAAGTGGTCCAAAGTAAAACGTCTCTGAGATGTTTCAAAAACATAAATTGAGGACATAAGACGTCTTAAAGACGTTATAATGACATCTTTGATAGTTTTATATAAAATGTCCTTATATTACTTTATTTATAAAATGTCTTATAAAATATGTAACATTTTTTCGGACGTCTTTAAGACGTCATAATGTTTTCTAGGATGCTATGCGCACTGAGATATAAATACACTAGAGTGTGCACTGCCATGTTAAATTGGGAGATAGACAGTTAAATTGGGATCTTTATCTTTCTCTATTGTACAAGACGCATGTGTATATTGCTGAGAGTCAACTAGTTGTCTTTGTCAAACAAGTTTTATGACAAAGACAGCAAGCCCAATTATTTATCTCTTTCTCGGCTCGCGCCTGCCAAGCTAGTGCACTCCAGTACACTTATATCTCGATCAGGCTCTGCGAATCGGTTACGTGATCGATAAGCAAACGACTGGACGCGTGGACGCTGAGGGATGCGCTATTTGTACCCCTCTGCTTTCGAACAATTTCTGTGACGTTTTATTTGTTCATGACTATAACATTCTTCTAGATCTAAACAGTTATTAGGACGCAACAGCTATTTTGATACTAGAGATGTTTGTCAAAACGCTTGTTTCTTGTTGTCACCTTCCATTTGTCTTATTTTTAAAGAAAGCGTGTATATTGACAATTAATGTGGTAGAGACAAAGAAAGGTGATGTTGCCAATTGAACGATACATCATCAAATTCAAATAGTATCTTCTTAATATTAACAATCTGAGACATGTGTAAGTCATGATTTCGAGCATATCGCCCGCCTCACCAAGCGCTGACGACGTGTTCAATCGGATTGCGACTGCGCCATGCATGATTAATACTTTGCTTCACATGTTATATATCCAAACGCAGTGAACTATATATACCATACTAAAATGAACTTTACTCTAGAAGTCTAGAGTAAGAAATCTAGAGTTTAAGAAAAAAAACTGTACGAGAAAGAGAATTGTGGCCAACCCGTCTTTTTTTGTTGCTATACTTTTTGACAACAATTAAATTGACCAATCAAAAGCTCGCTAAACATAGACTGAATAAATGGCCGCAAAGCTTCCGTCTTTTTTTTCTTGTAGTCCGACCGCTAGCATAAGAGTTCACATTCCAGTATAATATATATAGTTATAGTATAAGTTTACTGGCCTAACTTCTTGCGGCTTCGCGGCGACACGGGGTTTTTTTTTTAATCATAATCGAGAATTTATATAGTGTTATTAGTGCGATCTTTTCTTTGGTGCTCGGCGGTCGATAGCGGCACAAATTTTACGACTATTTGGTCATATCAGTTGAGGCAATCTTGATGGTGATTACCCGGATGCAGTCATCTTCATTGAGGCGCATCATAACCACGCGAGCAAGTAGCCATCGGCTAGACAGGATCACCTCGTTCCGCATGAAGCATAGTTGGCCCTCTTGAATGTCGAGGCTGTTCTTCTACCACTTTGCCCTTGGTTGTAGCCTCTGCAGATATTCGTGTGATCAGAAATAATCGCGCATCTGTTGGAAGAGCCTCCAGCGGTTTAGGCGGATAGTGGGTACGTTGCTCGACAATAGTTCGGACAGTGCCTTCAACAAGACTCCAATAAAGAAATGTCCTGGTGTGAGTGCCTCCAAGTCCTCCGGATCGTCCGCAATCACTTGCAGTGGCCTGTAGTTGAAGCATGCCTCTACTTTGTTAAGGAACATAGCTATATATGTGCTGCCTCGCCAATGACACGCCGAAAGTTGATTTACCGGCTGTCTCCCAAATGTCGCCAAAGTGTTGTGATGTCGGGGGATTGAATCACTCAACTCCCTCTTGAGCGATCTTGTCCACGATGTTTTGTGTCTTTGCGCTGGCGACTCGGGACACGTTCCGGAGCGGTGCATAAGCTCTGATAAAGTTTGTACCGCAGTCGCTGCGTATTGTTCTGCAAGCCTCGATGGGACACGAACTTGCAGAATGTTGCCACGAATGCGTCTTTGGTGTAGTCCGAAATAGCCTCCAGGTAGACAGCTCTTGTGGCCAAGCAAACAAACACCGCAAACCTCATGCGGTTTCTTTGTTATCGTCCGGGAGTCATGCGCAGTGCGACAGGCGTAGTCCACACCGAAAAAGAGCCGCCCGAAGTGATTCTTTAGTGAAAGGTCATCCATTAATAACTGAAGGAATACCGCTTGCCATCGTGCACATGTGACGCATTTGCGGATGCGTTGTGTCATCATTATCCTGCCGCATGAGACCCAAAACTACTGTCTCAGCGGTTCCAACGTCAACTGTAGAGCGTTCGACGATGGTATGCGTCCACGCACAGTGTGGTAAAATAAGGCTGCGGAGGCAGTATGGCTGGATGCCGCTCGTCAAAGCCCAGAAAAGAGTGCTTTAGCCAGCCAGCTCACATAATGCCATTCGAGTACAGAAATGGTGTCAGTTTGTTAAGTTGTCCGCGGATGCAGTTGGCCTTGTCCTCCTACAACAAGCTTACCTCTAGAATGTATGCCCATCTCTGGCTAACGCGGAACAACTGCTTTTGTGCTTCTCAAATCTCGTCGATCGAGAATGGTTGCCAGTAGTGCCGCGTCTTTAACCAGACTGCGGCTCTCAATATTCGGTGTAGTAACGAGAGCAGTGTAAACTCTGCTGTCTGCTCGTCAGACTCCACTTTAGTGACGTAAAGGTGGATCTCGTCTCAGGTAGTTGGTCCAGAAACTGAAAGAAAGGGTTCATTGTGTTCACGGATCTGCTGCCATCCATGGAGGACCATACCATCAGTGATTGTGTTCGAGTAGGCCACCAGGTGTGAGCTCTTGAGAAATACAATCGGCGGGATTCTTGTTGTTCCTTACATGGTGCCATCGTGTACTAGGCAGTGTTCTTTGTACCTAGGTAACTCGATTGCCAGCGTAAGTTTTCCAACAACCGGGGAGACCCTAAATCCAACTCAGCATGACCATTGAATTTATCCACAGAACAGATATCCTGACATCTGTCTCGGACGTGTGCAACAAGTTTCGTTAGGCATTCTCAAGGAGAATGGCCGCACATAACTCGAGTCTTGACAATGAGAGATGCTTGATCGCGGCGACTCTGGTCTTTGCCGTTACCAGTGATGTTGCGGTATCTCCGGTTTCGTTTCTGGCACACAAGTAGACCACGGCAACATACGCTATCTCCAAAATCTGCAAAATCGTGAAGCTACATGTGGATTACGGTGGTGCGGAGCAAAATCTCTTCAACTGTAAAAGTTCTTTCTGAAATTGCCGCCACGCTACCGCATCCGCCTCATCAAAGGGATCATCCCAGTCTAGTTGGCGTAACCAGGTCGTCTAAAAAATAATCGTTGCGCGTACCATCACTGAAGCAAGCTATTCAAGTGGATTGAACAGTTTAGCTGTTTGGGAAACGACCACTTCGTGATTGGCACTTGAATATATATTTTTTTTTTTATGACAAATGAGTATTCGTCGTCATACGGACGCCATTGCAGACCAAGGATGCGCAGTGGCCCTCGAGCAGCTGTAGTGCATGGCTCGCGGGCTGCTATCTGTCTTCTAGTGAAACATCCTGCAGAATTTTCTCGTGTCTGGCAGACCATTTTTGCAGGGGAAAACCGTCCTGCACAAGTCGGTCAATTGCCTGCAAGTGTTGCGGCTTTTGGCCAAAGAGTTTGCCCCTGCGAGGATGTCATCCACATAGGCGTCTTATTTAAGTATGTAGAGTTTGAGTACTGTAGCTCCTTGTGGATACGCGCCCCCTTCGTCGTGTGCCAACTGATGCAGCGTTCGAATCATGTACGGAGCGTACGCTAAACCATATGTGACTGTATTTAATCGATATTTTTTGTAGCTTTACCTGGCTGGTCACACGATACGCTGCAGGTCGCGGTCCTCAGGATCCAACAACTATAGGTACATTTTCTCAATGTCTGTAGCTATAACGAGTTGATATCGTCTCCAACCTCATAACGACATCCGAGATGGCCGGTAGCAGGTTCGGTCCTACTGCAAGATGTTTGTTGAGATTTGCCGTTTATTCTCAGCGAACCGTTAAAGACAACTCTCAACTTGGTTGTGATGCTGGACTCATTGAGAACCCCATAACGCGAGAGGAAGTAGCCACATTGATTTTCGCTAAGTGCCTCGTATTTTTTCACGAATACTTGATACTTGTAACGTCCCGAGCGAAACGTCTTTCCATCGAGCGCAAATATCGAGTTGCAGCGTATCGGGATTCTTTGTGGTTCTGACGAATCCGCCGTGAGTTAAGACTTGAATACGAACAACTCAAAATTGGAAATATACAACACAATATTAAGACAAACACTTATATAATTTTACTCTTAAATGAGATATATACAGATTATGTACAAGATATTTATATTCCATTTAGCAAGAGAATATCCACGGATCGAGCGAAATCTTGTTCGTTTTGCACAGGTCTCCGTCCACAGAACGTCTATTTATAATACGAACAGTACGCAACGCTCTGGGGACTTTATCCCAACTTTGTCCGCTTATGCTGCAGATCGTGGATATTCTCTCGTGGAATGCAGTATACAATGTAATTTTATTTTTAGATCGGCATTGCTTTTAATGCTGAATTCGACAGATTTCGACGGCTACGACAAAACACGCGAAGAGATGTGAATCTCGCTATATCGTGCTATGCGAAAAATCTGCAGTTATGTGATCCATAAGCAAACGACTGTGCGCGGACGCTAAGGGCTGCGTTATTTACCCTCCGCTTTCGAGACATTTCTATGTTGTTTTGTTCGTGGCAAAAATATTCTTCTAGGTATCTTAGCGGTTATTAGGATAAAACAGCTGTTTTGGCTAAATCGAGATGTTTGTCAAAACACCTGTTTTTTTTTGTCGTCATCTTTCCTTGTCTCGTTCGCTCGTTATACAAAGTGTGTTTTGTTGACAATTACTGTTGTTAAGGACTCGGGTTGGTTGATGTATCGAAGGGTAGACGTAAATTATTTTAAGCAATTTATTGTTGCAAAACTCGAAAGAACGGATTACACACAACTCGTCGCATTGGCTTGCTGAACCGAACTAAACTCCTCGCACGAGCGACCTCACCATATATTCTATAAAACCTAGAGAGTTGTTATAACTAAAAATTCACTATGTCCCTAGGGAAAAGCTTACTGTGGCTCACTCTATCGACAAAAAAAAATCAAATACGAAGCGGGGAAATACTCAACATCCTCCTACCTTGAGTTGAGAACGGGAGCAACTCAAAACACAAATAAAATTGATCAGAAAAAAAAACCAAAAAGAACATTGCACTGAATCTCATAAGTCCAGTTTGCTTGGCGCGTTTACTCGTTGTCCACTTCTGGTACGCACTTCCAATTTCGCTTAAACTTCTGATGACGTATCTTCCTTATCGGATTCATCGGCTTCTTCAATCTTCGAAAAAGAAGGTTGATCTTCCGGAAGAGAATTCTCCTTAGATGATTCTTTAGTTTCGTTCGCCGACTTACTCAACGCCTCCATTTCGCCCGGAGTCGAAATTTCCAAAGGATATAATCGCTGAACAGGACGAACGAGTTCTCCATTTGCGGTTTTAACTCGCACTACTCGTACTTCGCCATCCCTGCCTGGAATGATCTCGATGACCCGTCCCAAGGGCCAATCTAGGCGCTTCTGACTTTCGTTTCCTATGAGAACGACAACTCCTATTTTTATCTTGATTTCATCGTTACTAGAGTAGCTCGCTCTTGACAATTGCCCTAGATACTCCGACCGGAATCGACAGCGTAAGTCTGCTCGAAGCTTCTGACGATAGCGTAGTCTCGCCCTCAGGTTGCTTTCTTCGATCTGATCCAGATCCGACAATCCACTTTCTTGTACATCCTGAATAAACATCAACGGAGTTAATGGGGCCAGCTGACCAGAATCCTCGGACAGGTAAGTGATGGGGCGCGAGTTTACAATAGCCTCACAGTCACGTTGTGTATAGCTCATCTGACGTAAGACAGGCTCGTCCTAAAACCTTCCGCAGTATCTCCTTGACTGAGCGGACTAGTCTCTCCCACCATCCGCCCCACCATGCGGCGGAGGGTGGATTAAAACGCCACTCTATTTTCTTTGCGGAGCTGTATTCGGTGATCCTTTTCCAATTAATTCCACGTAACAGATTGCCTGTCCCGGTGAAGTTAGTACCATTGTCGCTAAACATAACTGACGGTCTTCCTCGGCGTGCAACAAATCGTCGAAAAGCCTCCAGAAACGCCTCCGTCGAGAGTGAAGTGATCAGCTCGAGGTGGACCGCTCGATAAACCGCACACGTGTACAGACAAATCCACGCCTTCTGTCCGCCTTTTAAATACAATGGGCCAGCACAATCGACTCCTGATACTTCGAATGCAGCAGCGTCTCTTGTTCGTTCCTCTGGAAGGATTGACGGTGATGCCTCAATTCTCTTGGCATTGTATCGTTTGCATATTATACACTTGGAGAGGACGGACCGAATTGCTCGTCGATTAGATAATATCCATACTTGTTCTCTCAGGCTACTCATCACTATCTGCATGCCGGCGTGATGAAGCTCTTCGTGTTTATGTTGGATTAGTTTTCTGACCAGAGGATGCCGTGGTTCAAGAACTACGGGGTAACGGAAACCAAACTAATCTTCTCTATTGGAGATCAGAGTCTTCAAGCGAATAACTCCAGACTTATCCTTAAACGCCTTCAGACAACTGATTCTTGGGTCCTCGACACCTTTGAAAGACTCTTCTTGAGATAAACGCATCAGTGTTAATTCAGCTTGACTGATTTCTTTTACTGACAAAACCTCGGATGGATGACGAATGCAGTTTCTTCGGCATTTTGTGACAAAACGAAGGATCCAGGCCATCACGCGCAGAATTTTTTGTGTATTTGGAAGATCCCTTAAGATACCAATAATCTTCTACTGTCTTACAAGTATTCTTTATTGCGAGTTCGTGCTGGATAGATGCCTCAAACTTCTTTATCTTGATCGCGGACTTTTTAATTTCTCTATCGACTTCTGACTCGTCCACGGTATATTCCGCTGAGGGCCATTGATCTCGAGACTTCTTTAACCATTCCGGGCCCTCCCACCAGCGGGACTCGAGGAGCTGCTTCGCACTACATCCCCGTGAAGGTACGTCGGCAGAATTCATTGTTCCGGGTACGTGATGCCATTGCTCAGGTTCTGTAAGTTGACGAATTTCTTGTATTCGGTTCCATACAAAAGTGGCCTATTGCTTATTTCGTTTAATCCAGAACAAAACCGTAGAGGAATCACTCCAATAAAATTTCTCCGGCTGCTTTCTTTCCAGAACGTCCGAGGAGGAATCCATTAGTCTGACACCAATTGTGGCTGCAAGAAGCTCGTCTATTTATGGTCGATTTTCCCAATGGAGCTACCCTTGCTTCGGCCTCGATGAATGCACCTTGATTCCTTTTGAGGTCTCGGTACGAGCAAAGAGAACTGCTGCATAGGCATCTTGGCTGGCATCGACAAAAACGTGTAAGGACGTCGAACACTCTCTCAGCTCATCTCCAAAAATCCATCGGAATATATGCAACTCTTTTAGAAGCTTTAGTTGTTGGTGCCACTCTCAGAAAATGTCTTCGATCTCCTTATTCACCTCCGTATCCCAATCCAAATCCGTGGACCAGAGTTTCTTTTCAGGTAAAGGTTCCTCCAACGCAGTTTTTGTCAGCGATAAGGTGTCCTGGCCTCTATTCCACGTAAGCCCTAGTAGTGACGAGCTGTCCCGGATCAGCGTCGGATCGGAGTATTCCCAACCTCTCAGAAGGAAACCGCCGGCAGACATTGCATCAGTAGCTCCCTCCATGAACAGCTGCAATTCTTCGTTGGAGTCGACGCTCGTCACACAGTTGTCCACGTAGAACGACTTCTGAAGTTTCCTGATGATGGCACGCTGTTCATCTCTAGTCGCTTGTTGTAGTGCTCGCTCCAGAAGCAGTTCAATAGTAGCACCCAACAAAAAATGACTGCTAGACACTCCGAACACGACTCTACAGTGTCGGTAGACCGTTATTTTTGTCGGATCTTCTTTACTCCACCATAGAAACCGGAGCACATTTCGTTCCTTGGGCGATACACTAATCTGAAGGAAAGCTCTTTTAATGTCAGAGATAACCCCAATCCTTCTTTCTCGGAACCGTAGTAACATTGTCGGTATTAGTTCAATGAGATTTGATCCAACTTCCAGACATTGATTCAGTGAAGGCGAGTCTATCCCTCGTGCTAAAGCATCGAAGACTGGTCTCAGACGCGTCGTACTATTCTCTTTTAATACGTGTCTGTGAGGTAGATAATAGCCGCTGTCATTTACTTCCGGAAGAGGCACTTGTTCAATGATTCCCTCAGCTGTCCATTCTTCAAGTACTCGACAGTAGTCTTCGAAGAGGTTGTCCGATTTCAATCTTCTAGTATTTATTTCCAGTCTTTTGATTGCCATTTTTTTGTTATCCGAAAGAGGAGGATGATTCTCCTTCCATGGCAGAAACACTTCATATCGTCCGGAATTATTCACCGTAACCGTTTGACGGAAGTAATCTTTTACTTGTTCTAGATGAGCCTCTTTAGTTTTCGTTTGGACTGGATCGGTAATACCCAATACATCCAGCCTCTACAGATCCGAAACCTTTGCATCCCGGGTGAACATAAAGACTGTCAATAGTGCTGGATCGACACGAGAGGGGTTTTCTTGCAAATTCTTGCCCATGACGGTCCATCCAAGACGAGTTTCGATTGCTGTTGCTCCACATTCAATTTCTTGTAACTTGCCTGTTAAAAGCTTGCCCGCAATGTCCGCTCCAATGAGAATAGAGATGGGTTGTTTCATTTGCGACATCTTCAGTCGTTCCCTTCTGTGAGATAACTCTTGAACCCAAGGACCTCTTCTTATACGGGGATGTCTTGACAAATGGTCTCCTGACCCAAGGCCACAAAATTACAAGCATACGAGCCGTCCAAGCTGCTGAGTCGAATACGGTAACCTTTGTGCTGCTGGGGTTTAGTTTTTACACCTCCAAAGAGTAGATGAACTATATTATATTGTCCGATTTCCTCACAATCCAACTCCTTGGCTGTTCGATCAAGAACATACGATCGATGTGATCCTGTATCCAATACTGCTCGTACGACACGCTCCTTTTCTTGATTTCGCATTTTCACACAAAGAGTTTGGAGAAAAATCTCTGTACCCAGCGAAAGATTCGCCAGACTACTTTCCTTTTGTTTTATGGTCGGCTTTTCTGTCGGATTTTTCTTCGTCGATCTCTCAGCAGTTATTCCTCGGCACATGAGTAGAACGTGTCGCTTGCTGCACCAGGCACACTTCATATTGTATCTACAGAATCTACGGCCGTGTCCTGTTTTCAAGCAATTAAAACATGCGTTTTTTTGTTTAACAATGTTTTGTCTTTTTTCCAGAGACATCTTTCTCGCCTTTTCACATTGCGAACTGTCATGTTTCTCATTGCAGAAGATGCATTCCAATACTTTGCTTTCTTTTGTCGCGAGGAGTGCGGAAGCCGTAGCAATTTCATTATTGGAATCAGCCTTTCGCTTCTTCTTTAATGCTGACTGCTCTTGCTTTAAACCAAATCCACTAACTGCCATTGCGATTCTTTCTTCGTTTTCCACTTCCGCTTGTAGAAAGGCCATTAAGTTTGTCAGTCGATCTTTTGGAGTAATAACGATGGGCACAGCCGAAGCACTGTCACCTAATTCTCTCGGCGCAATCTGAGTATGCCTTTGTCACGCTCGCAGCAAATCTTCGGGTAACGAGGACTCCAATGGATACAGCATCGCTGCGCATGTATCGGTCGTCACACCGAGTGACTCGAAAGATCTAATGTGTGTCTTTAATTTATCATAGACACTGGCTAATGACACTTTTCCCTTCGGCGTTATCGCGTTATTCAACACTAATTTCAGTAATTCACGCACGTAAACTTCGACCAACAATTCGTTTTTCCCGAATCTACTTTTTAGGCTAGCGATCACCTTGTCATAATTGTCAGCTGTCGGTGGGTAACTGTTCACTAATTCACTGGCTCTCGTATCGGGCACCATCGCTTGGAGCAGATATTGGAATTTATCTTCTTTGGTTATGGTTATGTCTTCATGTATATTTTTGAACTGGCTCCAAAGTTGTAGCTATTCTCTTACGTCACCGTTGAATTTCTTTAATTCGATCTTAAGTAATTTGAACGCGCGTATGTTCTCATGAAAAGGCAAATTGCTGTGTCGGTAATCTCGTACCTGCATCTGTGGCATTGTGTTACGTCGCTGCGCCTCTTCCTCTATTCTTGCGACCTCTACCTTCGCATGTTGATACTTCTTCCGATACTCGTCGGCGTGCTGCACCTCTTGATCCATTTCTTGCTCTGATGAATCTTCAACGGCCATTAGCTCGAACATCTTTTGGTTCAATTCTTCCATCTCACTCGCTTTTTCACGTAGCAAAGCAAAATTTGCTTGTATTTCTGTTATCTGCAGGCTTTCTTGTGCGAGTTCGGCTCGTAGAGTCGTGAGTATTCGCGTAAAGGCACCACGCGTCACGCCTCGCGTTTCGTATTGATGCCGGTGCCAGTCCGAAATAAGCATAGACAATACAAATATATGAGATGAGATCCTAATAGAAAACTAATACAATTTTCTCCACAACATGTTGTTTATTCCATTATTTATATTGCAATGTGCTAACATTTCGTCCTATGGCATAGGCAAATTTAAATCTGGATCAATATCTGGTTCTGCTTTATTATTACGCCTAGCGATGTTATGCAACACTGCTGTCGCAATGATAACAGTCATCACTCTGTTTAAATGGTATCGCATTCCAAGTGCTAAAATCGGAAATCTTCTTTTCCAGATACCAAAAAGACGTTCTCCCTGGTAACCATATCCGATAGAAAACGATTAAAAACGGCTATATCTGTATCGTTTTTAATCGTATCTTATCGGTTCTATCGTTGCATATTTAGAAGACAGATAAAACATTAATCGAATCGAATCGGTTTCTATCGTTTTAGGTCCGAATAAGAAAATAACTATACAAATTTTATAGTTATGAATCGTTTTCTATATGTACAATTATTGCCCATCTGAATCAATCGTATATACACGATATAATATGTATCGTTATTTATGGTAATAATTTTACCGTATGCATTAATACGGATATATAAGAATAAAATGATAGACATCTTATCGATATTTATATGACTTAACCGAACCGATACATCTATCGTTTCTTATCAGGATTTTCTGACATACAACTTATCATCTTCTTTATGGCAGCAAATCGGTTCGTTTTCTATCGTATATTAATGATATAAATTGAATGGTTTGAAAACATTCTACTTTGCATATGTTTGTATAAAGTTAAAACGATAGACATCTCGTCGATATTTATACGACTTAACCGAACCGACACATCTATCGTTTCTTATCAGGATTTTCCGACATACACTTATCATCTTCTGTACGGCAGCAAATCGGTTCGTTTTCTATCGTATATTAATGATATAAATTGAATCGTTTGAAAACCTTCTACTTTGCATATGTTTTTATAAGGTTAAAACGATAGACATCTCGTCGATATTTATACGACTTAACCGAACCGACACATCTATCGTTTCTTATCAGGATTTTCCGACATACAACTTATCATCTTCGAAAACAAAGTTCGTCGAAGTATTTTTATGTGTGTGTGTGTGTGTGTGTGATTTGTTATTAAGATTAAAATAATAAAATATTTTATTTGTATTTTAGTGCAATTTTAAATAAGACGTTTCTAATGTAAATGTTGTTTTTATTTCTCTAATAACCGTGAAAATTTTGGCCCTTGGCTTCCTGGTGCTGTTGTCGCAAAGGTGGAAGCTTAATTATTTAAAAAAATGCAGTTCTTTTTTTATCATAGAAAGATCTCTGATACGGTTTATTTTTCTTTTACACGGTTATAATCCGGTGGCATGCAGAGTAGCAAACATCTAAAGATGTTCTGACTGATATATAGCTGAGAAATTTCAAATTTTTCCAATTTTTTTCTGACAGGGCATCGTAAATAAACGGTTCACTATTAACCATATTAAAAAGACAATTATAGCTACTTTAATACCATTAAAAATTATAGAAACCGATGCACCACTAATAAGAAATTTAGGATGCAAGCCCATGTGTATTGTATCGAGAATTTCTTATAGAGTATCGTGAATAAACGAAACTTCAATTATGTTAAAAACTGATTGAGACCGATATAAAGGTAATAAGAAATTTCCGATAGAATCCCAAGTATTTTGCAACGTGAGTTTCTGATAAAATACCGTAAATAAATGATTCACTAATTATATTAAAAACGATAGAAACTGATATATAGCTGATAAGATATTTACAATAGGATTCCAAGTATTTTGAAACGTGAGTTTCTGATAGAGTACCGTAAATAAACGATTTACTAACCATATTAAAAACGATAGAAACTGATGTGCAGCTGAGAAGACATTTACGATAAGATTCCAAGTATTTTGTAACGTGAGTTTCTGATAGAATACCGTAAATAAACGATTCACTAACCATATTAAAAACGATAAAAACTGATGTATAGCTGATAAGACATTTACGATAGGATCCCAAGTATTTTGTAACGTGAGTTTCTGATAGAGTACCGTAAATAAACGATTCACTAACCGTATTAAAAACGATAAGAAATTTTTTTATCGTTTTCTATCGGAGATGGTTACCAGGGCGAAACACCAAGACTGCATCATTTTGCAGCACATGGGTGAATTTTGCAGTTACCATGTTGTCATTCTCAGCGGCTGTCTCGTCACTGTTGTTCTCCGGACTACCGTTCTCCAAACTGACTTCCTCTTCCAATGGCACCACGGATTTTACTACATCATCAAGAATACTCTTGACAATTGTTTGAGAATCAATGTTATCATTACTAGGAGCCCAGCAAACGAAAAAAGATTGAAAAGAATTAAAACAGGATTGCCAGGAATTCAATTAAGGACTTTCCGAATTCCATTCTGTCCAAAAAAGGGATTGAAATAGTTTCAATATCATGGAATTCCTTATTTTGGAAAGAATTTGTCTTTTTTGAATCCCATCCAATTCCAACACAAAAATATTATACCACTGAATGCCAGGTTAGGGATTGGAAAGTTTCTTGATGAACTCCATTGAATACCATTGATTCCGTTAACGAAATGAATACCATTGAACGCCAAACTAGGAATTAAAAATTTCCGTATTGAATTCCATTGAATTTCGTCTATTCTGACAATAAAATGAATACCATTGAATGCCAAGATAGGGATTAAAAAGTGTCCGTGTTGAACTCTGTGGCGGTACGCGCCAATAATAGTACACGCCCGCGCGGTATCTGCATTACCGGCAATTCGCGTCGACGCCGCTAGGCGTCGCATCGCCGGGGCATCTTCTCGAGTTCAAAGTTTCGTCTCGACCGCTATGTAAAGGGACACCCTACGGTGCCTGACAGATCTTACAAATCTCATTTTCGGGCTAATTGCCCGTCGGCAGTAGTGCGTGTAATGCCCTTAGGCATACACAAAAGCTTACCGATGAACAACGGCGCTTGGTCGCCCAACGGAGGCGCGAGACGTTTCCTAAACCATCTAATGCCATGCAATTCCATAACCTTTACGGATTCCATAGGAGTGGATAGAATTTAAAATTTCTTTTTTGGATTCCATGGGATTGGACCATCTCATTTCGAATCCCATCTAATTTCATCTAATTCCGCCAAAAAAGGGATTCAAATGTATTAAAAAATTTTAATATCTTTTAATCCTTTTGCGTTTGCTGGGAGCATTCTCTGGACTAACCTTGGCTTCAGTTTCGCCGTTTGCTATGACAGAACCCTCCTGCTGATGTTCCCCATCAAGCCTCACGATCTCTTCCTCCGATTGTACTACGACACAGTTTACGAATATTCCGAACCGAGAATATTACGGACAGAAACCTAAACGGAGTAAAGTGAATAATACCATAGAGAAGACAGTAAACGAAGTAAATATATGCAGAGAAGTCGCGGACGGCTTGCGTATATATTTCGATTTCGCATATTACCTCATCTCCTGTTATATAGGTAAGAAAAAGAGCAATATATTTTTCTGTAAAATCTTCCTTGTTAAGCAACAAACAATTAATGAGTAAAATTAAGGCTAGTATACATAGTCGGTTCTTATTTCAAGACAATGGCTTAAGGTTGATAATATATACGGCTCTGTTATATCTAACAATCAAGTGATTAGTTTATAACATCTCTCTCTCTTAAGATTACTCCAGCCGGCCTTAAATATAAAAGATCCGACAATGAAATACTACCCTACAACTTTATTAAGTGTTCCATTAAGATCTGCTGTGAGAAATTGATCAATCACAATCGAATGTGAGGAAAATAATTAACTATGATTGATTAATTTCTTAGGACTTAAGGATTACTACATATATCTTAAGGATTACTAATTATATATCTTCAGCTTATTTTCTTAATTGTTGCAATTTGAAGTGTTATCGAATTAGAAGATTGCAAAAAAATTAATTAAATTAGGGACATCGCGGTGCGGTGTAGTACAGGAGGTGAGATTTATTGCTAAAAGAAAATCATTTAAATCCTTTTTTATTTTTGAAATAGCAAGTAGACTGTTCATGACGTTCAGATATTCTATCAAATCCATTATTGAAATTAATTAATCTGCAATCATCTGACGACGATGAAATTCTATCGTTTCTCTTCGAAATTTTCTCGTCTTTTTCGTCTCGCATATAATTTATTATATTTCATTTCGTGGCTTTCAATCATTGACGTTAACGTTAATCGAGGACGTGCCGGACGTACGATATACGTCTACCTCCTGGCCGATTTTCGGGCGAGCCAAGTTATCCTAGCATACATGCAACGTATAACTTGTACTTTTATTCATCGATTCTTCGGGTCTCTGTCTAACATTCTCGTCCTTGGAGAATCACGTGGTGTTAGAAGCTCGTCACCGCAGGTGCGGAACGCGTGATCAAATATTTACGAAATCAGACAAAGACATTCCATGCCTGCGAAGACAGGCCGTTGATCACGCTTCGATCACGCGTTTCACGCGCGGAAACCGTTCTTCGGTCGCGGCCAGGAATTTAGTGAGCCTTCAGAAGCCACGAGAGTGACACGTCGAGCGCGATAATCCGAAACTGTAAAATAAAGTGCTCCTATCTACCAACGACGATTCAGTTGATTGAATTTCCTCTTCCGTTCACGGACTGATTCCGATCGGGAGATTATTGCGCCCCGACGCGTACAGTGTGGACCGGCAAAATTACGAACAACATATAAACATTCACGTGGACTGTTTTGCTTCCAGGATGGAGAGCAGATTCGGCGATAGGCGGCATTCAAGTGAGGTGAAGGACAAGCAAGATCTACCAAATAAAAATAAGGTAAGCTAGCAATTAATTTTTAGTTAATATATATTACAGATATAAGCTATAAAGCGTTTGTGCCAGATACATTTTTCAACAACTAAGCAGAACTATTCCTGCTGTTTGCATTTTATTTACTTTTCATATTTAAATTAAAATTATACAAGGATTGTGTTTGAAGTTGAGAGAGAGAGAGAGAGAGAGAGAGAGAGAGAGAGAGAGAGAGAGAGAGAGAGAGAGAGAGAGAGAGAGAGAGAGAGAGAGAGAGAGAGAGAGAGAGAGAGAGAGAGAGAGAGAGAGAGATTGTGTTATTCTTTTTTGCGGCCGTCAGTGTCGATTGTAATCTGATAGGTCAAGCCGCGCGTTCTACGTAGTTCATGGAAAAAGCGCGCGAGCGGCGCCGACAACGCTGCGTCCCAAGCGGCGAGGCACGTGTTTACTGCGCATGCTTGAGCATGTTAGGAGGGGCGCGCAGCCCGGCCGAGCGAGCACAGTCGTCTCGCAGATACCGTGCGTGATACATCGTGCGTTATACATAAATTCGAGTCGCATAATTGCATCATCTTTTCGCAGTTAAGTCATAAAGTATTTGAGATCGGCCTATTAGTGTGCGATACATAAGATAATTGTGAAACATATACGGATCGGAAAAGCTCATGGACAACAGCGATCGTCACTGAGAGGAAGCCAGCGAGATACATCCTGGCGAGCCATACCGGCACGTGGAAGGTTCGAGAAAGGCAGCCATTTTCTGGAACGTTCGAGGAATCCTGTTCAAGCTGAATACAAGCAGCTACTTATACATCGAGAGGAAAGAAAGTCTGAGGCGTGCTCTGTAAGACAAGCTCTAATTATTTATCTGTTTTGCTCACAAGGTAACCACTCATTTCATAATAGCAAGTAGAGACGTTAGAAGTTCATCTAACGTTACGTTAGGAATCCTGATCAAAGGATCCTATGCTCATCTGAGGAGGGTTATCCTTGCTATTCTGGGGAGGAAAGTTATCCTCATCTCTTATTTCGGGTTTGTGCACAATTCATTTCGAGTCAATTTTATAACAATGAGCTCAGTCTAAAGTAAAGTAAATAATTAATAGTTTGGTTGCAACCATTTTCATGACAAGTAAAAACTTTAATTCTTTTTTGTACGATTATTTCTTTCTCATTAATTAGACAATATCTCTTGTTAATTTGCGAGCTATGTGTACTTTTCTTTGTATTACATATGAAATGAGAATACGCTCTTTGCGAAATATATAGATCGTTTCTGGCATTGTAATAACATTATCGAATAACCGTTTCCGTGCGTTGCTGTATAAGTTCTTATTCAATTACTTTATAATCTTCTCATAAATATCTTGCGAATTATTAGTTATCTAGTATTACGCTCATGCTGTGGTGAATTAATGTGTCAATCGAAGACTGTCTAGTACAAGATTTAGTTTAGTAAATTCAGTGAAAAACATATCACTTATTTTGCTATTGTTGTTCATGTCGTGAATATAGCTTATGTTGTAGTAATCGCTCATAATGTAGTAGAATGCTTTGCAGAGACTTCGACACTTATTTAGTAATACTCAATCAGTATTAACATTACAAATAACATCCCTGAATAGACTGACGATAGTAATTCGGTATTTAAAACAAAAGATTGATGCATTATTTCCTAGATTATATAAATTCTATCTGAAGTGATATTCTTGTATTATTTGATTTATGTTTATGTTTCAAACGATCCTTTCTTTAGAGAAGAACAATTAATTTTAAGCTTGACTACGTCAAAGGAACTTATACGAGAATCTACTATAACAATTCTTCTTGTAATGAAGATTTTATATGATAAGGAAAGACTTCAGTAAACCTCAAAGTATATTATGATACATATTTAAAGAAAGGACTGTTCTATAATAACCATTGATTTGTTCACGAATATTGGGAAGGTTTTAGGGCAGTTTCCCTTCTCCTATGCAACAAATGTTGGTATTCTTTGTGTAGCTCTGCCCACTTTAAACTTTGATTTGAATTACATATAAATCATGAAACGTAATCTCTCTCTCAATAAACGGATTCTTTTCATTTGTTCCTTCCTCATCTAAGTCTAGAGTTCAGGCTTGTGCGCGAGCTTGTCCAAACAGATTGTATAATTTGAATTTATGTTAAAAACTAATCTTTCTCTGAAAAAAAAATTATACAAATATATCACTGATTTTTTCTTTATTTTTATCTGTGTTTTAGGTTGAATTAAACATGGAGAAAAAGCAAAGTTTAGGATCGCTAACATTAAGCATTACGGATAGTTTTTTGATAGCGACCAATATTTGCTCAACTAAATTAACCCAGAATGTAGACTTATTAGATTTACTTAATTGGGCATCGCACAATACGGACTTAAAAGAATCTTTGGCTGCTTCAATGAAAGTTGACGGGGAGGAAATAGTGAAGTTTCTGCAGGTAAAATAAATCTGATTTAACGAAAATTAAGATTACGTACATAATAAAAAATGTTTTTATAAGGGAAAATTATATTGAAATTATTACGTTCCAGGATGTTTTGGATGCTTTATTTAATATCTTAATGAGTAATTCAGACAGTGATGTCTATGATGACATGGTCTTTGAGTGCCTTCCCAGCAAACGAAAAAAGATTGAAAAGAATTAAAACAGGATTGCCAGGAATTCAATTAAGGACTTTCCGAATTCCATTCTGTCCAAAAAAGGGATTGAAATAGTTTCAATATCATGGAATTCCTTATTTTGGAAAGAATTTGTCTTTTTTGAATCCCATCCAATTCCAACACAAAAATATTATACCACTGAATGCCAGGTTAGGGATTGGAAAGTTTCGTGATGAATTCCATTGAATACCATTGATTCCGTTAACGAAATAAATACCACTGAATGCCAGGTTAGGGATTGGAAAGTTTCTTGATGAACTCCATTGAATACCATTGATTCCGTTAACGAAATGAATACCATTGAACGCCAAACTAGGAATTAAAAATTTCCGTATTGAATTCCATTGAATTTCGTCTATTCTGACAATAAAATGAATACCATTGAATGCCAGGATAGGGATTAAAAAGTGTCCGTGTTGAACTCTGTGGCGGTACGCGCCAATAATAGTACACGCCCGCGCGGTATCTGCATTACCGGCAATTCGCGTCGACGCCGCTAGGCGTCGCATCGTCGGGGCATCTTCTCGAGTTCAAAGTTTCGTCTCGACCGCTATGTAAAGGGACCCCCTACGGTGCCTGACAGATCTTACAAATCTCATTTTCGGGCTAATTGCCCGTCGGCAGTAGTGCGTGTAATGCCCTTAGGCATACACAAAAGCTTACCGATGAACAACGGCGCTTGGTCGCCCAACGGAGGCGCGAGACGTTTCCTAAACCATCTAATGCCATGCAATTCCATAACCTTTACGGATTCCATAGGAGTGGATGGAATTTAAAATTTCTTTTTTGGATTCCATGGGATTGAACCATCTCATTTCGAATCCCATCTAATTTCATCTAATTCTGCCAAAAAAGGGATTCAAAGGTATTAAAAAAATTTAATATTTTTTAATCCTTTTGCGTTTGCTGGGTTTTATATATTATCGGACTCGTATCCGATAGAAAGTACCAGTACTTCCAACCAGTATTAGATTTATATATTTCTGAGAGCTTCTCTGCAACTCTTGCATATAAGACATTAATTCCGGTATTACACAAGCGTATAGATAACGTCAACAACGGCGATGGACAGGAACGAGATTTATTGCTTAAGACAATGAAAAGTCTCCAATACTGCATGAGATTTATTGTCGAATCTCGTCTTTTATTTACTGAGTACGTTTTATTTATCATTACAATTTTTTTCTCACACGTTATATAATCGTTAATAAAACGTTTTATAAAATTGTCTAAATACGACAATATAATAAATATGGCTGTGAATATCTACTCCAAAAAAAGTATGCATGATTTTTAATGGACATTCGTAATTTATTTTTAAAGGTTAAATCAGGATGAAGAAGAATTCTCACAAACCTTAACTGATCTATTACGGTCTATCGTTAAATGAGTCATGAAACAGATGGTACTCTGTTGGTTCAAGACGCCTGTCTCAAGTACCTACCAACGACGATACCTCATTTATTAAGAGTTTATAGCGGCAAGCAATTAAGCACAATTTTAACAGATTTACTCGTGACTCTACCAACGGGTAGATTAACTAAACAAAAAATGATGACGGTAAATGACATCGTCCACAGTCCGCTTTTTTTAAATGTGGACTGTAGAGCGATTTTATTACCAAGAATTACTATACTTGTGAGAGACTTATTGGAGTCCAAAGAGGAGGTAAGACGTTAGCATAAAGTATGCTATTTTCTAATGCTATTCCCTAACTTTTACAGTTTACCGAAATGGAATGTTCATTACTTATCCATATCTTACAACAAATAATATCAGTTCATACATTTATTCTCGCAATTTTTCATGATGAATCCTAATTACATCTGCATATAACTGCATATCAAATTTGATCATAATCATAAATTTTTACTTACATTTAATATCGTTCAGTGCATCGTACGATATCATTGTTCGTGCTTTCCGTGCAGCCTGTGATCTTTCTGCCACGCATTTTTCTATGTTAATTTAGTTAATTATTTAACATGTACTGTTTTCAGTTAGCCGTGTTTGTGGCCAGCGTTTAGAGTTCAGAAAACAGCCCAGCAAACGCAAAAGGATTAAAAGGTATTAAAATTTTTTAATACCTTTGAATCCCTTTTTTGGCGGAATTAGATGAAATTAGATGGGATTCGAAATGAGATCACAGTATATACAGTAGCGCAACTCTCGGTCGGCACCTTTGATGTTAGTGTTGGCCAAAATGGAGTGCGCATGCGCGAAATAAAGCAGTATTCTGTCTCACTTCTCTCTTCGTCATCTCTTTCTTTCCTACTCGTTAGCCCATATTGAGGTTAGTTTAACGCAGTTGGCGCGAGATACAACTATATCTGTTTCCAGCAAACACAGAATACACCTTTGATAGCAAATTGTCGCCAAGATAGCATTAAATTTGGAATTTGATGCCATCTTGGCGACAATTTGCTATCAAAGGTGTATTCTGTGTTTGCTGGGTTAGTTTCAATAAAAATTATGCAGAATTATTGTTAACGATGTACAATGTTAACAATGCGCGCAAAAAAATGAAAGAAATTAAAAAATATTGAAAAATATTACATAAATAATAGATGAATTGTTAATGATGCAAAATAATGAAATATAAATACTAATATATGAAATATTATACTAATAATAATAGTATATATATATGTTATATATAAATATATATTATATAAAATAAGTCAGGAATAAATGTAAAATAAGTATATAACACATAATATATATAGATTAATTTTCTCACATAAAAGTATACACACATAGTATACACACAAAGAAATTATGTAAACATTTTAAATTAATATATAACACTTTTTAAATGTATACATTTATTTATTTTTATAAAACATGTCACATTTTACAATATATTATATATTAAATATATATTATACATTTTTTTTTGTAGTAATAAACACAATTTTTTAATGATACGATAATATGTAGTTATAATATATATTAATAAAATTTTTACATTTTATATAAATACTTAAATAAATTTTTACAAATAATAGAATACATATTATTGAAAATTTTACTGATAATGCTAAGCTATTGCACAAAAAAAATTGCATGGCTTATTAATATTGAAAACTAAATATATAATTCGCGCATTGTAATACTAATAATAATACACAAACTTCTTCAGCTTCTTTTCACCAACCTCTCTCATCTATTCGTATCTCAGCTACTCGATCCACCTCGATACAAATCGAAAAGAGAGACAGACAAAAAGCAAAAATAATATAATATAATAATAGTAATAATGAATATAAATATAAGAATATATAATTACATAAATACTTATAAAAACAAGGCTAGATACAGATATAAAAAGTGAAGATCAAAAAAGTTTTTTTTATAAATGTAGAATATTTATAAGTTTTCTATTTTTCCTCTTACTTTCTTTCTTCTTACATGATTTGTTATGTTCTGATAATGTATAATAAATACGCATACGCAAAAATAATTTGATAAGAAATATTTTAGGAAAATGCGGACACGGCGGTTCAAAAATTATATTTTGCACAAGCTGAAATAAGTAACTGCCAATATTTTTCTAAAAACAATTTTTTTCAAAATTTGTTACAAATATTTCTTCTAATTTATGTATATATAAACAGAAATCATCGCTTGCTACATTTAAGTTCCCGAACATGTTTGTTTCATTGTTTTCATAAGCTCGAAATGAAGAATATAACGTTGTATCATCAAAAGTAGCCTTGCTTTTATTTACATAGTCTATACATGTATCACATGAATGTATTTCTAAACATTTTCTTGTTAGGTACCCACATACATATTTAAATGCATTTTCTTCTGGCAGATCCATTGTATAATAATCATGATTTGGGATGTCTAAAATTATACGCGTTGAAGATGGAACAGATTCAGATACGGTAGATGAAGTAGAATTTGGTGTCCCAATTAGACTTAACATATCATCTCCATCTGGAGCACAATTTTGCGTATCTGGATGTTTCAGAAATGTTATACTGAACAGTTTTTTGAAAGCGCGTTAAAATTGTATAGGTGTTGGATTTAAAGAATTACCACCTTGTTGTCTAATCGAACCAAAAAAATTTTCGAGACAATCTTGATTAATCCTACGTGTTTTCAAGTATGGAAAATTGTAACATTTTAATTTTTCCCAAAGTTTTATTATACTTTTAATCGTTATCTGCCAGCATTCAAAACATCTTACTTTTACATTAGTACCATTTTTATCAATGACTTTAATACTTTTCAAAAAGCATATCATTTCTTCTAAAAACTGTTGTTGTATTTTGCTTCCGGTAAAAACTTTACCATATTTTTTAGGGCTACTTGCAGTAAAAGAATTCAAAATATCAAATAATTTATCGAAATGGTCTATTAAATCAATGGTTCCAACTGCTTCACTTGGAAGTAAACCGTGAGACATTTGTGTACACATGCCTGCAGCGCAACGATTGCTAAATACTTGTCAAGCAAGTTTCACTTTCATTCTTTGAAAACCATTGGGTTCAATATGGCATTTCGTTAATTTAGGTGCCAATTTTATCCATTGTTTACTATCTTTCATATAAAATTGAACAATGTGAGTCCATGATGCTATTTTATTATTAAACTGAAAATCATGCTTTAGGAGATTATTACGTGTTGCTTTTAATAAATGAGGAGTATCAAAAATGTAAAGTACTTCTTCCTCCTCAACTAAAAAGATCGAGTTTTTTGTCGAAATTCCTAGCTCGCGAGATAAATGGATAAAATTAGATCCCATATCTGTTATTAATGCATGTACTGTTGCACCACTCATTTTTAATTTAATTATTGTTTCAAATATTATACTTTTTAAATCATGATTCCGACATGTACTTTCGACAAAACAATAACATAAAGGAAGTTTCCAATTTCCTGCAATGCTACGTGCCATTATAACAAAAACGTTTTTTGCAGGTACAGATGATTTTTCCTTTCCATTATCCTCAAACCCAATAATTTCATCTCGCGATACATTATAAAATAAATGAGATTTTAAACTCATCTCATCCGCGCATAAAATACAATGTCTATCCATCGGAGGCAATGACTTTAATTTTAATGCTAAAGTATCAAAAATTTTATTATTTAAACCAGGTGCAATATTCCACGTTTGAGTCAATGATTGTAAACAACGTATTGAGGGTAATGGAATTGATTTCTTCAATTCTCTATAGTTTCGCGGACTTAAAAAATATAAACATAATGCGAATTTTTTAAATTCAGGATCGTACCTTCTACCACAACTACGTTTTACTTGCGCATCAATTTGTACCGACAACAATCTCGCAAACCTTACAGGTAATAACTTACTTCCTAATGTACGCAGAGTCTCAAACTGATCCGCATCCTCCGCATTTGCTGCTTTTTATTTGGAGTTAGGCACTTTACCTTTTCTTAACCGTCTAATCGTTTCTCGCAGACTTTTAACTTGCGCTTTCAACTTCTTATTCTTCAATCTCAGTTTCGTCTTTCGAGGAGAATTGTCGGAAGACATATTTGCTTGCTGGGTCTTCGTACATGTGCCAGATGTGCTCCTGCGCACACAAAATATTTACATTTCTTACAGATTGCAAAAACAGATGATAAATTAATACAGTAAAGCCCGTATCAGACTACGGATTGGGATTGAGATTGGATTGAAATTTTATCAGAGCAAAGTTTACTAAACTTGAGATCAGTTTTCTCTGTTCTGATTGATTAAATTTTAATCCAATCTCAATCCCAATCCGTAGTCTGATACGGGCTAAAGAGATATATAGATTGAAGTAAAATAAATAAAACTTACGGTCCAGCAATTTCAGCATCATTATTCATTACACGTTCAGGTTCAGGTAATTGCAAGTTACTGCAAAAGGTATAATTAAAAGAATGTTATTTTTATTACAATATTCAAATATTTTCCAAACATTGAAAAAAAAATTATTATATATATTGTTTTTGGTAAGTGTTTATAAAAATAATTACTGGTCTTTTATTATTACCTGTTATTTTCTTCTCTGCTTGTTGATGGAGTTGCAATCTGTACATCCAGATCCATCTCAAACGTTCCAACGTTGAAACATGTATTGCTACAAAAAAATTGAGTTAAATGAGCTATTACAATTTTGGTTTTAATATTTGTATATAAAATGTGTGGTAATTGTGACGATTATTAAACATGAAATTATATTTTACGTCGGACAAAATTCACTTGTAAAAATAACTTCAAATAATTAATCGAATATTTGAAGATAGAAATGATACGTAAAATCGATATTATTCAATGTTATTAGAAGATCAACGCGCGTAATCCATTTCCATATATCTAAACCGATCGATTTTAGTTTTCAAACTCAACACGTGCATATTTCGTACATCATATAAGAAAACTTTTCTAAGAAAAAAAGGCTATTGTCCTAGGTCCTTCTCTCCGTCCACCATAAAAAGAATTTATAGTGGAAGGGACAAGAGGCCACAAAAGCCCGCTAGGATTCTGTAAAATTTCAGTCTGCTTCAGTCTGCTAGTAGCAACCAAATGCAGAAGTTGTATATACTGGTGACGATCACGTGTTTGTTTAAGCCAAGCGTTTCGTTTCGAGAGCGTTCGCGATGATCTGCAAAATGAACGAATTGTGGCGATGCTTCCAACGAACGTTTCGTGTGGATTACGGGACAATAATTTCGATGCCGGAACAGACATGTAGACCATTTTATACACATCATTAAAATAATTGAAAAAATATAAAAGAATTCATACATCTTCTTTGAATTTAACACTATGTTATAAAATATTATAAATTTAAAAATAGAAAAAAGAGTTGTAGATATTTCTTATATTTTTTTATATTTTAAATTCTTCATTGATTTTTGAGTATTTCTGCATTTGATTGCTACCAGCAGACTGAAGCAGACTGAAATTTTACAGGATGCTTGCGAACCCTTGTAGCCTCTTATCCCCTTCACTATAAATTCTTTTTATATGATGGATGGAGAGAATTAAGGACCTAGGGGACAAGAGCCTTTTTTTCCTATATATATATATATATCTTTTTTTTTTATTTGACGCACCTTGTTGTTTTTTCTTGTACAGTGTCCATTGACATGTGTTGTTCAATGTTCAAAGCCTCATCGTTGTCCATTATTGTGCTTCTGGAAAAAAGTTGATTTGAGTTATGTGTTAATTTAAATTTAATTTTTCTAATATTTTTATGATAAATGCAAAAATAGCTTACACATTATTGTTTTCATATTCCATTAATACTATTCCATCCGTTGATACTGCAGAAGCTGTAGTACTGCTGTAAAAGAATATATTTTTAATTATTTTATATTACTATCAAAAATATTCTGAAGTATCACAAAACTATAGATTTTCCAAATAAAAAGTAATTAAAACTAATATATATGAAAACTTACTTATTATTAGTGAACTCTAAACATCTTGTTGGTACAGCATCTGGATGAAGGCGAGCTCGACATTTGACCATTTTATATTTATCTTCCTCAAAATGTACATGGCACAATCGACAATTGCGGTGAGCATACTCGGGGCCTTTCGGTATTAAGTCTGATCTTCTGCATGCTTGAACCCATGCCAACCACCTGTATATGTCAGAATAATTAATTAAATTACGCAAATAATAAAATAATAATGTAAACAATTATTAAAATAGTATTTGTACCTATCATGTTCTGTTGGAAAGAGGAAGAAATGTCGTTTTTCCACATTTATGGTGCTCATACATCCTGTCACTGCACACCAATGACTTTCTTTTTTAAAGTTTTTAATGGTTTTTTCCATTTTCTAGTTCCTTCTTGTAGCAAAAAATCTGAAACAAAGCTAAGATCAAAGTGCTCTCAAAGAAAAGAAAACCTGTATAAAATTTATACAGGTTAACTTTCCTTCCTATACTTCCAATACACAAATCACTTCACAATCACTTCACAAATCTCTTCACAATCACCTACTTTACAATCACACACTTCACACTATTTTTTTTCCGACTTTTATCAAGTCAATCTATAGCTGTCTATAGCACTTTAACGCCTTAGCATTTAAATGTGCCTCTAAATCCGTTAGAAAAGGAAAGAGAGTAAGAAGAAAAGAGACAGAGGTAGTGGTTTATTTCGCGCATGCGCAATCCGTTTTGGCCAACACGAAATCAGAGGAGTTGCGCTACTGTATATACTGTGATGAGATGGTCCAATCCCATGGAATCCAAAAAAGAAATTTTAAATTCCATCCACTCCTATGAAATCCGTAAAGGTTATGGAATTGCATGGCATTAGATGGTTTACGAAACGTCTCGCGCCTCTGTTGGGCGACCAAGCGCCGTTGTTCGTCGGTAAGCTTTTGTGTATGCCTAAGGGCATTACACGCACTACTGCCGACGGGCAATTAGCCCGAAAATGAGATTTGTAAGATCTGTCAGGCACCGTAGGGGGTCCCTTTACATAGCGGTCGAGACGAAACTTTGAACTCGAGAAGATGCCCCGGCGTTGCGACGCCTAGCGGCGTCGACGCGAATTGCCGGTAATGCAGATACCGCGCGGGCGTGTACTATTATTGGCGCGTACCGCCACAGAGTTCAACACGGACACTTTTTAATCCCTATCCTGGCATTCAATGGTATTCATTTTATTGTCAGATTAGACGAAATTCAATGGAATTCAATACGGAAATTTTTAATTCCTAGTTTGGCGTTCAATGGTATTCATTTCGTTAACGGAATCACTGGTATTCAATGGAGTTCATCAAGAAACTTTCCAATCCCTAACCTGGCATTCAGTGGTATTCATTTCGTTAATGGAATCAATGGTATTCAATGAAATTCATCACGAAACTTTCCAACCCCTAACCTGGCATTCAGTGGTATAATATTTTTGTGTTGGAATTGGATGGGATTCAAAAAAAACAAATTCTTTCCAAAATAAGGAATTCCATGATATTGAAACTATTCATATACTGTACATATAACAAAATTATTATTACAAAACAAAACTTGTGATCAGCTAAATATGATAAAAATGCAAATTTTATCACAGCAAGATGTCGCAACTAAATCACGAATTTGCTTAAAAAATAGCGAGCCACAAAATAGGGTGCAGGATAGCAAGGGTGGTTTTTAGAATTAGGGATGCGAGCAACCCCCCCCCCACCCCCAAAAATGTATTTGTTAAAAATAGCGAGCCACAAAATCAGGGATACGTAATCAATTCGGGTTTCTGTTCAATTTATGATTCTAAGGCGTTGTGCTGGTGCAGGATAAGCTAAGGGTGGTTTTTAAAAATTAAGGGTGGAGCAACAAAATCGTATTTGTTAAAAATAGCGAGCAACAAAATCAGGGATTCGTAATCAATTCGGAAATGTGTTCAATTTATGACTTTAAGGAGTTGTGCTGATGTAGGATAAGCTAAGGGTGGTTTTTAAGAGTCAAGGGTAGAGCAACAAAATCGTATTTGTTAAAAATAGCGAGCAACAAAATCAGGGATACGTAATCAATTCGGAAATCTGTTTAATTTACAATTTTAAGGCGTTGTGCTGGTGTAGGATAAGCTAAGGGTGGTTTTTAAGCATTAAGGGTGCAGCAACAAAATCGGAATTAATGCAAATGGTTGGCAATAAAATCAGTAAAACGTAATTAACTAATCTTGAACATAATTAATTAAATATCTGACTAATTTGCAATTTTAGAGTATTTTTTTAAGGAGAAATAGCTTTGGGGGTAGTTTCCAGGGTTTAAAAATGAAATTACAAAATCGGGAATGGAGCAACAAATTAGCAACAAAAAAGCACTAAAAGAATATGTCCTTTTTTTTTATTTAACACAATTTTTTGAATGGCTGTGCTAACTTTAAACATAAGTTAGCACAGCTACTATTTTCTCCAAAACGGCTGGAGCAACAAAATTGGGAATTGAGCAACAAATTAGCAACAAAAGAGCACTAAATTTCTGTATAAATTTTAATCGATTGTGCTGAATTGGCTGTGTCAGCTTAATAGACGTCACAAATACCGAAGTCAATTAACGAACGAACGTTTCGACCCTTCTTTGGGGTCCTCCTCAGCGTATATCATACATATAAAAATTATCGTCGCAAACATACATACAGATTCTACCGCCGTAAACAACAAATCATCGCTGGTCAGTTAGATGTGCACTCCGACGCGTTCCAAAAAATCGTCGCATACAAGTTTCCTGGTTGAAGCGCCAGGAAATTTTCAAACGGATGTACTGTCTTTGTCATTGTGACGCAACGCCTGTGGACAAATTCGGAGTGCCGTTCTCTTTCAATATTTCTACAGGAACACAATAGATAACAAAATGGTATCAAACAAGTAACTCACAGGTTTGACATACTGGACGATAGTCAAGTCGCAACGCCACGTCAATCAATTGCAGGAATCGGTGTGTCTCAGAGGATGTTCAAACAGAGAATGGCACGCTTGTCTTATACAAGATATCGACGGTATAAAGAAGCGGGGGGAAACGTCACGCATAATATAAAACAAGTCCGCGTAACAACAATAATTCTAAACTTTAACAAGTCCCTCGATACTGTTACGTCCTGCAGACTCCACGATATCCCTTTTTCGCGGGAATCCTTATGCGCCTAAGATAGCCCTAAGATTAGAATAAACAAGCCAAGTACGGACGGTTATCGATCGGGGTGAGGTTAGATCTCCTCGCATTCCTTTTTTTTTTATGATCAAACTACCTATTTGCTTGGGCAACTAAAAGCAACCTCTCAGATGATAAATTACTAACAGACGGGGAATATAGTGACCAGATTCTTGTCAACCTCGTCTGGCTCATAACTATAAATCCGGCGATACAACGCGCAGGAAGGAGCCTTAACTTGAGACGAGGGATGATGGGGATCTGTATTATATCTCGCGACTCACTCAAAACTGGCCGTGCGATGTTCCGACAAACAGAAACAAAACCTAATACGTGGTTTTAGAAATCTTAAGAGCACGTGGCGGAAGTTTCTGTTTGCAATAAAACTGCACTTAAAATTTAGAAGTATCGATCGTCTGTCAACATAGACACAGGGTCGCGAGATAAGTAAGGAACCCTAATAAAAAAGGAAATCGGAGATAGCCGAAAAACAAATGCGTCACTGGAAAGAAACCGATGGGTTACACCCCCAATAAGACAGTGGAGGCCAAGAGGGGGGCTCACCAATGAAAAACCGCAAAAATCGATAACCGTCTCTAGCTTCCCAGGATAGGCGAAAACTTAAGAATCTACCTCTTGGGTGAGGAACATCTCAACCAATAAAAAAATCCGTTAAACAAAATTAGAAACATCCCGCCAACCCGAAATTCTTTAAACAATAAACCAGACACACCCCACATGAAAACCACCCCTTCCATTCCCTACATTTTCCTATATAAACCCCGAGATTGCGACACGCCACGCTCAAAAACTTCTCAGTCTCTTCAAGCCTCTGAAGATTTAGTCTGCATTTCGGCAATATAATCGTGATCTCTTCCGTTTTCGAGTCACGATTTCGCACTTAGAGTCTGTGCAAAACATCCAGCACCACTTCAGTCGCTCCGACTCATCCACCAGCGACACCCAGAAGAAACCCATTCGTTTGAACTCATCAAGTAGTAAGTCCCGTAAATTTCTTGATCCTGGTTTTTCCGCGTTATTGCCCCCCCCCCCTTCTTAAACGGTCTATCGATTATCGGTCCCTTGGAAAGTCATTATATATTTGGGGCCGGTCAGTGTATACATCAGGTTCCCAGCGGTCGTTGGCGTTGTCGTGGGCCTGACTTGCCTCCCGGCGTCTCGCCGCTGTCGTGGACTCAGCTGGTCCACTGACCTCCCTGAGCTTATGCTCGTGGGTCGGTTAGTGTAGGCATCGAGTTCCCAGCGGTCGTTGACGTCGTGGCAGGCCTGACTTGGCTCCCGGCGTCTCGTCGTTGTCGTGGGCCCAGACTGTCCACTGACCTTCCCCCCCCCCTAAGTTCGACGATTTCCTTTTGTTCACTTCCGACCGGGTCCGAGAGAGATTGACTAAGAATAAGTAAATATTTTTAGTGGACCCGAAAGCCCTGGGACCGAATCTCCGCACAATTAGGCGACACCGAAATCGCCAGAACAAGCGGGCGCGACGGGAGGTCGAACTCCCCCGGGAGCGGCTCAACGCCAGTCCTCCGCGACTCGCCACCCCACCGCCCCTAGTAGTTTCTACGAATGAACCTGGTTGTTCAAACCAGGATTGTCCCACTACCATTCAGCCCTATCGCCCAGTCGTCCTACCCTCCCGCCCACTAGTCGAACGTCGCCCTATTTGCCGTGTGGGTCCGTTTCGCGTGGTCTTGCCTCGCGTGGTCCCCGTTAACCCCGATCCAGTCCGCTTCCTAGAACCTCCCGATTCCCCCTCCTCTTCCCGAAGTCCGTCCCCGACCTCCTCGACCGCCTCGACTCTCGACCACGAGGAAGTAGTCGTTCCCGAGATGATTACTCTCGACTAACTATTTCTTTTAATACACACACCCCACCCCTACAACTAATTTAATTTTATTTCAATGGCGGTATCCTTACTTTCCATTCATAAATTCTTGTATCACCCCGCAAACACCTCCATATATTTGTTTTAATTGTGACTTAATTTTAGTTTAACACACACTACACGCACTCTTACATTTAGCTAAATTTATGTAACTTTATTCCTTAAATAATTGTGATAATGGCGGGCAGAATGGCCATTCCCAAATAGGTTTTCCCTTAAAAATCCTCCCCGCACTTATGTACCACCCGAGAAGAATCTACACACGCTACACACATATCCGACATTCACACTTATATTCAGTTTATCTGCTTAATTCTTATTTATTGTTCACCTAGCTTATATTATTGTAATAGAATATATTATTGTAATAAAATGTTTAGCTTACGTTAAATGTTAATTTCAAACTGCATTGAGATTTATAACTAAAAAACCTCTAACCCTACTCCTCCACCTCTCGAAATCGCACGAGGTCCGATCCTGAGTTAAAGGGATTAAATTCTCTGACTCGAAAAAGGACCGACGGTCGCACCGCTCATGAAAGGCGTCCTAAGGTCTTTACAGACGTTGACCCTTTCTGAGTCATAAAAGTGCGTTCGGCTCGCGCCACGCGTCTCCGAGCGCGTACCTGCGAGCGACATTTGTAAGTACCTGGCTGCGTCCTCCCTTCCCCCGACCCCTCTGGCTAGCCTTTTCCTTGCTTTCCAGATTTTCACATCTTAATCCCGGGGTTGGACGTAACAATAGCACTAATATATATCTCTGGTATATCTTCAGTATCCGTCTGCAAATTTAAACCTTCTCTTTGCCTTTTTATGTAAATCATTTCTGATATTAAGCGTTTACTAAGGGACGGTTCTCGGTCTAATACTTCCACGTCCTTCCAGTTAAAGTCATGGTTATACTGCAATCTGTGGTCTATTAAGACCGAATGGCCCGCACCACTCCTTCTGATATGCGAGTTATGTTCTTTAACTCTCGTTAAAAGTTGTCTCCCTGTTTGACCGACATAGGAAGCCTCACAATCATTACAATTAATTCTATATACGACATTTCTATGCGATAATCCAGGGAGAGTATCCTTGTAAACTCTGATAAATCTGTTCAATTTATTGAGACTGAAATACGAGAGCTTTATATTAAGACCCTTGGTTAAATTTTTATATTTCTCAGACAACCCAGGAACATATGGTATCGTGAAATATGGAACTTTATCAATGCTCTCATCGTTAGTAACGTGTCTATCATTAAGTAAAAATCTCAAGCGCTCATGTATCGTCCCAAAAATAAATTCCAACGGATAACAATTATTTATCAGAATTTGGATCAAAAATCTTATGTTTTTTTGATGAAATCTTGGGTGCGACAGCATAAATACTCGATCGATCAAACCGATGACCGTGCCCTTTTTCTGACAGAGTGGATGTTGAGAAAGGAAATTTAAATATCTTCCGGAGAAAGTGGGTTTGTGGAACCAGTCAAATTGCAAATGCTCGCCTATGTGAAACATGGTGACCTCTAGAAAGTTCAATTTGCCACCCACACCGATCTCCATAGTAAATTGCAATCTGGGGTGAAATGAGTTGAATGTTTCTAATACGTGAGTGCATTCATTAAGAGGCACTGCCATTGCAATATCGTCCACGTATCTCTTATAAAAAGAAGGAGCAAACTTCAAGCTTCCGAGCGCTCTAACCTCCAGGTCTTGCATCACGATATCCGCCCCTATGGGTGACAAAGGGGAACCCATAGGAGAACCGAAGGTTTGCTGATATATGACTCCATTAAAAACAAAAAAGGTCGATTCTAATACCAATCTTACTGCCTGAAGAAATTCAGACTCCGGAATCGAGCAACTCTCGGAAATATAATTCCACCTTTTTGCAATGCTGTCAATAACCATTTCCGTAGGCACGTTAGTAAAAAGAGAGATAACGTCAAGAGACATTAAAGTATAATCTTCTCTAATATGGGTTTCGGATAGCTTTTTGACCAAGTCAAAGCTATTCGAGACTTGACTATCTCCTTTAGGAAAGCTATTAAACATGACTTTATGGAGAAAAGCAGCCAAATTGTACAACGGGCTATCCACACATGAAACGATGATTCTAAGAGGACAATTAATTTTGTGGATCTTCGGGAGTCCGTACTCTCTCGGCAAAATTCCGTCACTACAATAAAGCCATCTGTACAATGAGTCTGAGATGAATTCTGATTTCCTCCATCTAGTCAAAAGTTCTCGAACCCGAGTTGTTACCTTTCTAATTGGATCTCTAGAGACAATCTTGTAAGTATCTGTATCTCCTAAGAGTTCCTCCATACTGGCTATCCCAAGCAGCAAAATAGGGCGAAATTACGTTTATTCGACCTTCTGATAGGTTCAAAAGTCTGTTCGACCAAGCCCAACTTACGTCGAATCGACGTCGAAAGAAGGTAAGTGGGGAATAAAGTTGAAGTAATTTTACGGTTGAATATAGGTAATGCAAGGCATTTCGCTTTATAAGTCATAGTCTGATTCGGTGAAATGGACCTATCAGAAGGTCGAATATCGGTAATATTTTGGTAATTTTGACCAATTTGTGCCCTCTCTTTGACCTAACTTTTGTCTTTGAGACATCTAGTAGATGGCAGCACTGCACATCACGAAAAATATATATTCCATATTAGTTCTACCAAGACGGGTCTATGCTACAGTCATAGCATATGGTTCAAACCAGCCATGGAAACTCGGAGTAAAATATTAATAGAGTCCACCACTACGTCGGTTTTGAAACTGAATATCGTGTGACATGTAACAGAAATATAAGTGCGAAAGAAAATTTTCTGTACAGAATTTTATTTTACTTCGTTAAAAGCAACGCGATGTCGAAAATAAATAATTTAAGCAATTATTAATTAATCGTTAATTATTTAGCAATAATATTTTTTGCATTTAGCACAATAAAAATATTTTAATCTTGCACCTAACGTGAAAAGTATCGCAAAATAGATTTTTTTTTCAATTCTTAGTTACTCTGAGAGATATAATATAATTTATTTTATAATGCCTATAATTTTAGAAAGCGTTTTGATGTATCATGGCAGACATACTGGTTCTCATAATAATGGCTGATTTAACGTTTTCGTCTGAATTTCGACCTGTAAGTCGAATTTCCCTACTGTGAAAACCAAATACTAAATTTTGAGGGCAGATTTCCTTAATTAGGGCATTTTTACTTCAAAGTCGTTGACTTTAAAATCGTCTTGTCGATCAATAAGGCATTTTGACTAATAAGTCTGATTTCCCTATTTATAAGTTAAATTGACTTCAAAGATCGACTTCGAGATACGGCGTGCTTCGAGATCTGTGGATCGATATATCGAGAAATGCCGGTCGGCTGTGCCGCGAACGTAAACATTGATCATGAGTTCACCGTGTGACGCGGTCGAGTGCGAACGTGTTTTGTTCTGTAACGACTCTTTCTCGTAAATTCGCTGTTGCTCGCGCGTATCGTCTCGATTATTCTATTTATTACAGTATAGAGAGTTTTTTCTGTACTTCGTAACTTCTTGAAAAATCTCATCCCCCCCGGGTGACGAGCGCCGAATTAATTCCTGTGTGTTTGCGTTTCCTAGCATAACGATCGCAAGCCTTGTACAATGAGAAAAATACAGTAGGAAGATATTAGTGTGTGTCGGGCGTTAACCTCGATTTATTCATTTATCGATGAGGAACAATTTTATTTTCTTTGATAATGCGTCTTACAAAAGGTCTTACAAAATGGATAATTATTTATCAGCAAACAGGAATCGATACGTGCAATAATTATAGATAGGTTATGGTAACTTTCAATAATTTAAGGTCCAAGACCAACTAACTCTCAAGGCAATTTTGCTGGGCATTTCGACCTAAACTCGGACCAATTTCCCTTATAGGTCATTTTCCGTGGTAATCTCAACTTTGTAGTTAACTCGTAGTACGGCCGCGAGGTTTATTTCGCGCCTAAAATATTCCCTATTAGTCAAGTCAAACACACAAGACTTATATATGGTAAAAATTAGGTAATCCTGACCAATTAAGTCATATCGCCTACGAAATTGAAATTAGGTAATACAACCAGGTCACATTTCCTTCAAATGGGGGTCTAATTTTGACTTATAAGTTGAATCGACTTTGAAGGCATACCTTTGATCAAAATTTAGTCATTTACAACCTATTGTATAACTTTAAAGTCATTAAACTTTGAAGGCATTTTGTAGGTTTGAACTACGTAATTTTCAACCTGTACTTAAGACTTCAAACGCTATTTGATTTTTAAGACATTTTTTATGTCGAAAGTTGGTAATTCTTCACTTAATTAGGGCAATCTGATTTTGGTTTGGTTAAGATGCCCTGCTTTGCTGCTTGGGATATATTTGTCTTTGTCCATTGCTACCGCGACGTTACCTTTGTCAGCCCTCGTTAAGATTAAATTAGAATTATCATCCATAAAATTCTTTGTAGCAATCGACAGATGTTTCATCGCGTTATCGTGTGCACTTTCTTGCACCTCGTAACCCCGGAGACTATTCACCATATTCGAGAATCGATTTCTAAGAGTTGTATGAGTTCTAATAGGAAACTTCTTTATATTATTTTCAATGTTTTTAATAAATTCGATCGTTACTTTGTCTTTCTTTAATCCCGGAAGGCTAAAATTCTCACCGAGTTGTAGAAGACCTTGAATATCTGTAGGGATATCAGTGGATGACAAATTAACGAACCAACCCATCATTTAGTTGCATTAAGGAAGGTATCGGCGTGGTAAAAAGATTTCGGATCTATGTTATTGCAATTTTTTGGCCAGAGCGGTTGAAAAAAGGCACTAACGAGTATGTTACATTATTATTGTCAAGGACCCGGTGTTCGGATGAAATGTTACAAAAATATTCAATCGGTCTAATGTTTTTCCGTTGGTTCATATGTTTGAAATATAAAAATTCAAATTTCTTGTTTATCCTATTTTTTGAGCTCTCACAGAAGGAATGCAGTGACCACTCTTGTCTGTTAAAGAAGGAGTTGCAGACGGATGCTGGAATACACCGATACATCGCTCCGGAAACTTTATAAACCTGCGTACGTGCAAAGCGAGCATGACAGTATGCATCCCTAAGGACGATATTGCAATGGCAGTGCCTCTTAATGAATGCACTCACGTATTAGAAACATTCAACTCATTTCACCCCAGATTGCAATTTACTATGGAGATCGGTGTGGGTGGCAAATTGAACTTTCTAGAGGTCACCATGTTTCACATAGGCGAGCATTTGCAATTTGACTGGTTCCACAAACCCACTTTCTCCGGAAGATATTTAAATTTCCTTTCTCAACATCCACTCTGTCAGAAAAAGGGGCACGGTCATCGGTTTGATCGATCGAGTATTATGCTGTCCGCACCCAAGATTTCATCAAAAAACATAAGATTTTTGATCCCAATTCTGATAAATAATTGTTATCCGTTGGAATTTATTTTTGGGACGATACATGAGCGCTTGAGATTTTTACTTAATGATAGACACGTTACTAACGATGAGAGCATTGATAAAGTTCCATATTTCACGATACCATATGTTCCTGGGTTGTCTGAGAAATATAAAAATTTAACCAAGGGTCTTAATATAAAGCTCTCGTATTTCAGTATCAATAAATTGAACAGATTTATCAGAGTTTACAAGGATTACTCTCCCTGGATTATCGCATAGGAATGTCGTAGTATAGAATTAATTGTAATGATGTGAGGGCTTCCTATGTCGGTCAAACAGGGAGGAGACAACTTTTAACGAGAGTTAAAGAAACATAACTCGCATATCAGAAGGAGTGGTGCGGGCCATTCGGTCTTAACAGACCACAGATTGCAGTATAACCATGACTTTAACTGGAAAGTACGTTGGGAAGTATTAGACCGAGAACCGTCCCTTAGTAAACGCTTAATATCAGAAATGATTTACATAAAAAGGCAAAGAGAAGGTTTAATTTGTAGACGGATACTGAAGATATACCAGAGATATATATTAGTGCTATCGAAGGACTTGTTAAGTTTAGAATTATTGTTTGTTACGCGGACTTGTTTTATATTATGCGTGACCTTTCCCCCGCTTCTTTATACCGTCGATATCTTGTATAAAACAAGCGTGCCATTCTCTGTTTGAACGTCCTCTGAGACACACCGATTTCCCTGCAATTGATTGACGTGGCGTTGCGACTCTGACTATCGTCCAGTATGTCAAACCTGTGAGTTACTTGTTTGATACCATTTTGTTATCTATTTGTGTCCTGTAGAAATATTGAAAGAGAACGGCACTCCGAATTTGTCCACAGGCGTTGCGTCACAATGACAAAGACAGTACATCCGTTTTTGAAAATTTCCTGGCGCTTCAACCAGGAAACTTGTATGCGACGATTTTCTGGAACGCGTCGGAGTGCACATTCTAACTGACCAGCGATTGATTGGTTTTT
>NW_027509368.1:70000-72500 GCF_048541705.1 Temnothorax americanus | reverse complement strand
TGACAAAAAATGATGCACAAATAAAAATTAAAGTCCTTACTCGTAAACGTAAAGTTGTAATATAATTTATTAATTAGTATTTTTAATATTTAATAAATTAAAACAAAGAAATTAAATAAATTCACAATTAATCAAATAAAAATAAAAATTTATTTTAATAAAAACCTGCAGTGTTTTAATTAATAAAATAAAAAACCACATAAAGATTAATTTTATTTATAAATAGAAAAAAAAATATAATGAAAAAAGTATACAATCAACTTTAGTTTCTTAAGGGGATCCTAAAGTGAAGGCTGAACTTCCTCGACGTCGGTAATGTCAACATTGCTAATCCTGTTTTCTATGTCATATATCTATATCTGTCCTTGTCTGTACGAGAGGCATCTGTCCTTGTTTCGATTGCTGCGCCATCTCTCGCTACACGCAATGTCAACCTGAATGTGCTTTTGCACATATAAAAGTTTATTTAAACTAATCTTTTTTTCTAGGCTTTCAATCTTAGATCTACGTGCACGATATTGTTCTTAAATGTTGTTCCTAGGTCATGCCGGTCTAATTTTGTGGATATTTATTGTGGAATTTTTGTACACAAAGCAAATATTGTCGTCACGTATACTAAAAATTAACAAAAATATTAATTTTTTCTCGTTTTTTATATAAATTCGACCACCATGACCTAGATTTTGATGCGTACTTTAATTCTAGACAAGAATTTTGCATTTCTATAAAGCCAATTAAAAGATTAGTGCTAAGAAAAAAAGCCGGTATTACAGACGGCTTTAGGATCCCCTTAAAAGTATAGATTTTAGAATGTTTTTTTGTAGTTGATTTATAAAAAATCACTCAAAAATAATTATTTTTATTAAAATTTATTTTTTATTTAATACATTTTTATTTAAAAAGCTTTCAGAAGCACACGTTTTTCAAACATACTGTCTGATAGTTAAATTTTGCTATGGCCCTCGCGGGTGTTGACGCAATGTGATTTCTGCCCAGTGCTCTGAATGTCAACGTGAAGAAATTCAAGCAAGCGCGGGTAAACGGTACATCCTGTGCCCTTTACCCATAAAACTGCTGGGCTGCCGCCCAATCCTAGGTCCTGTCAGCTGGGTAACGGATGCAGCCGGTAGTATTGAACAGGGTAGCGTTTCGCGAGGCGAGCGCGGCGTGCTCGTGCATGGGAGGTGCCCAATACGAGCAGGGTATACGTGCCGTATATCCTTAAGGCGCGACGACTGCTGCCGAATCCCGGATTCTCGGGCAACCGATGAGTGACGCGTTAATAGTACGGGGTGACTTGTGCGTTACGTGGTAGCTGGTGGCATGGCACCAACGACGGCGACTCGTCAGACGTGAGCTACGATCGCTCGACACGAGTACTACGGGGGTGGGGAGCCCCGCCTTGAGGCTACCGGTGCCCCACCAGGGTCATGTTCCAAAACTCACTCTGGGTAACTAAAATATATAGTTTACGTCACGTACACTATAGCATTTTAGTTAACTAGAGTGAATTTTGGAACGTAGCCCAGTAGTGTCGGACTCGTAGGGGCGGTGGTTCGCATAGCCGAGTGAGCGGCCTAGTGTGGGTCACGCTATAAAGCTTATGTTGCGCATTACCTATAATGGGGGTGTCATGGCACCCCGATCCTGTCAGTTGGGTTGATCTAATCCGAGTGGATCACGCTCGCTGCAGGAAACCCTGCTACCTGGGGAACACCACAGGTACAATAGTGAGTCATGAGTGCGTTACCGGAAACCGTGCCCCTACGTTTGAAGGGTCGGCTTATCCGGGAGTACGTAATCGTCAAGTATGGGTTTTGTAAGGGGGAAATCCCCGGTGTCGGCTCTGACTCTAGCGTAAAGGGAAGTACTGTTAACGTAGGTCGCACTCCGACCTCGGGTAGGATTCTGGGGGGGCTAACCGCCCCCCCCAGACCCCCCGGTGCGGTCGTAACTATGACTCTCATTATAGTAGCCAAATGCCTCGTCATCTAATTAGTGACGCGCATGAATGGATTAACGAGATTCCCACTGTTCCTATCTACTATCTAGCAAAACCACTGCCAAGGGAACGGGCTTGGAAAAATTAGCGGGGAAAGAAGACCCTGTTGAGCTTGACTCTAGTCTGGCACAAATTTGAGAGTCAGAGATTTGGCTGTATAATCAACGTAGCAAATAAAAATAATATCTCCACCCGAGCCGAAGAAGGAATTAATGTATTAAATTTAAAAAAAATTTCTTTATTGTGGGATATTTTTCTATGCAAGAAATCTGAGAGTCTGGATCTTCTAGATAATGAAGGATCTATAAAAAACAAAAACAAAAATAAGGATTATAAAGCACTTATTATTTTTTAAATGAAAATGTATCAAATATAAAATAAATTTTGGTAATTAAGAATTACTTTTGAGTAATTTTTTTTATAAGCCAACTAAAAAAACATTCTAAAATCTACAATTTTGGGAAACTAAAGTTGATTATATACTTTTTTGTTATATTT
>NW_027509368.1:0-65000 GCF_048541705.1 Temnothorax americanus | reverse complement strand
AAAACCTGAATAAAAATTTATATATATATTCAGATACAGGGCAAGTGGGGAGAAGATGCCATCAGTAGGTCGAAAATGAGACTTTGTTATATAATATTTCGTTCATTATCCAATAGATTGTAATAATTTCTAGTCGTTAACGTGAGATTATATAATGGATATGAGAAGGCTGATGTCGAATCGACAATTTGACGTCAATTCACCGGAAACTCATCAACATCGAAATTGACATCGAAAATCAGTCTATTTCGATCAAATTGTTTTGACATCAAGAGTTGCTTAAGTTACCTGTGTTCAAAACCCTAAAAATATTGTCTAAAATTAAGAGATTGTTACTAATATGAGAATATGCAGACAGTCATCGATTCGATATCGATCGACATCAAAATATATTAAAGCCGATTTCTATTAAGGAGTTATGTAGAAATGGCCAAACGGCAATCACTGGCCGCTTCCTGATTGCTGAAGAAGAATCGCAATTGCAGACGCAATCATATATATACGTTCATTATTTCCGCGGAAATTTTGTTGTAGTGGCGTTCCTATCGGCGTTTCTCCTGTTGTGTAAAGCGCATATATACGCGTACGAACGTGTGCGCTTGTTCACGCAATCGTCCATAGCGTTCATATTTCATATCAGTTTCATATTTCTTATTTTTTTACGTTGATAGCAATATTGCGTTGTGTGTGTTATACATCAAGCAATAAGTGGTCAAGCAAGTAATCCTTAAGTAATAATTTGGGAAGAATATTATCTCGAATCAGCACTGACGCGAAGTGACAGGAAGCTTTCCGAGAACCATGGATGACGATCAGCGTCCAGTAACACTGAGAAAAAGGATTTGCTGTATTAGCAAATTATTTGTTACTATAGTGACAACAAACACTTGGTTTGCTGCAAGAGCTAATTAATTTACCAATAGTAGCAAACCTTTTGATGCAATAGCAAAAAGTTTGCTACCCGCAACAAATAAAATGTTTGTTGTCACTAATTTCTCTCAGTGAAGTATTTTCAGTAATGTTTCATTCTGTATTATATATAAAAATGTTCAAGCAACAGTCTTACAGTGAACTGACTTTTGCTTCTAATTTTTTTCAATGTTTTTTTTTTTTTAAAGTGTGTCAATTATATTCGCACATTTCGTAAACTTGTGAGCAACGACGAAACTATTTAGACTAATTTACGTGTGAATAATTTGACAACGGTTTATTCGAAATACGTGATAAAAACAATGTCTTCTCCATGAATCGAATAACCAATGCCATGCGGTAATATATAATTCTGCTGTATCTTCGTATATTTTTATTGTAAGTGGACAAATTGATTAATTTTTTGATTCACCAAGGAAATTAGTGCACGCTGGACAATAATGCCTGTAAACTCGACTAAAATCCGTGCAATAAGGACACGGTGCATAAGTGTGGCGTATCTAGGGTATGGCAGACATGGCACGTGCCATGGGCGCCACATGCGATAGACATATTAATGATAAAAGTCAAAACAGTCTGACAACCGAATTTGATATTTAAATTTTTCTGATTTATTACATATACGTATATATGTATATATGGATACATATATATCCAAAAGTATGTACATATTGTTAGAGCCTTTTATTGCTTTCGCTCTTACAGCTCGTTTTTACAACATCTCGCTTCAACCACTCGCTAGCTTCTGTTCGCCCTGTCTTGTTCGTCACGCTAGTCTTCTTCTTCACTCTCTCTCTCTCATACACAACTAAAACTCTTACAATATACATATACATACATGTATATACGTCTATATGTATATACATATATGTATATGAATAACTAAGAACTGAACATTAATTAACTATGAACAATTATCATTTTAAGCTGCTAGACCCTTTTCCGCCTTTCAGCTCTACTTTCCGTTTTCTTCGTAAAAAGAAACGTTTTATTTTAAATAAAAAAATAAGAAAATTTACCATTAGATTAAAGATATTTTTGAATATAATAAATTTAACATGCTCTTCTACTCTCTATACTTAACATGCGTTGATGCGTTACTTGTAATATAACCAAATGCGCGATCAAACATCTAAAGTGAGCAAAGCCTATGCTGCGAGGCTGCCTTGCAAAACAAAATGACAATTGTTGCTAAGTAACATAAACAGCCATTGTCAAACAACTGATGCAACGCATTCACTATAGATGTTTGATCTTCATTCGATTATATTGTCATAAGTAACGCATGTTAAGTATAGAGAGCAGAAGCACGCTGAATTCAATATACAACAATATCTTTAATCCAGTGGTAAATTTCTTATTTGTTATTAAAAATGAAACGTTCCTTTACGAAGAAAAAGGAGAGTGGAGCTGAAGGACGTAAGAGACGAAAGGTGGAAGCAGAGGAAGCCAAAAAGTCCAACAAATTCTTTAGGACTTTCTTTGAAAAGCACGAACCCGGTAAAAATTTTTTTATATAAAAGCATATAAATATGTATAATTATATATAATTACATAAAATTATATCAAATTTGTCCATACATGTTTTTATATTGTATATATTTCTATATATTTTTAGATAATTTTGCATAATTCTAGATTTATACATGCTTTTATAGAAAAAAATTGCAAGGGAAAAAATTGCTTATTTATAATTATATTAAATTATATTTAATTATATATATATGATTATATATATAAGCAATTCTTTTTCTATAAAAATTTTTTTTCATGAAAACATATATAAGTCTATAGAATTATGCACAATTATATAAAAATATATAGAAATATACAATGTAAAAACATGTATGGACATATTTGATACATAATTTTATATAATTCTATGAATTTATGTATACTATTATATGAAAAAATTTTTTACGGGAAGCAGGTGGTTCGACATGTTCTATGGAGTCGCCAGCATCAGCTACAAGTTTGTTAGAATCCAAAGATGGATCAAGTACAATTGCGTCACAAGCTAAAAAGGAAGGCAAGTTGGATAAATCCGAGTATGATGACATGAAGAGCGAGGCTGCCAAAGAAAATGTGGACATGACGGGAAAGGAAAACGATGGTGATGATGATTATGACGTTGAGTTTATTGACGAGATTAAACCTGACGACACTAAAATTAGTAAACTGGATGGTACTGAAAAGCTTCGAACTGTCATACCAGAAATAATTGAACAGCATGATATTGGACTTCTGAAGTTCGATAAGAATACCGAAAAAGCAATTCTGCCTGATGCGTTGAAAACGGAAATAATAAAGTTGGGTTCGAAGTATTTTCAGAACAGTGAAGGACCTTTCCAACCAACAAATAACCGCTCAATGAATAAAACTTGGTTCAAGAGAAAATTGGGAACTTGTCGTGGTAAGGAAGTGACTCGTTCATGGCTGATCTATTCTCCTTCTAAAAAGTCTGCATTTTGTATTTGTTGTCTTCTATTTTCCCAGTTAGACCATCAATCCACATTGGAGCAGGAAAATGGATTCAAGCAGTGGAAAGCACCTGAAAGGATTAGCATGCATAAAAATGCCAAGAATCATCGTGAGTGCTTCACACAGTGGAAGGAAATGGAAAGAAATTTAGTTGCAAACAGTGGAGTTATTGACGCGGAACTTCGGTTACAGATTGAGAGGGAAAAGCAGAAATGGCGTGATATCTTAACAAGAATCCTTCATTGTATAAAATTCCTTGCGACTCAGAACCTGGCTTTGCGAGGACACAGGAAGTCATTTCAGTTAGATGATGACTCCAATGTGGGTAATTTTCTTGACTTACTGAAACTACTGGCCATTTTTGACCCTGTCATGAAAGAACACCTTACTCATGTGGAAAATTATCCTAGATCTACGACTTATCTTTCACCGAGTGTTCAGAACGAATTCATCCACTTGATGGCATCCACTGTTCGTCAGAATTTGCTGAGAAGCATTCGTAAAGCCAAGTACTATGGTCTCATATTCGATTCAACTCCTGATCAAGCACACCGTGAACAGATGTCAGAAGTAGTGAGATACGTGGAAGTTGATTTTGAGAGGAAAACAGTTCGTATTAGAGAATCTTTCCTTGGTTTTATTCATATAAGTCGGAAGAATGCTGAAGGTTTGGTTGAAGACATTTTGCAGCAGCTGGAGAAGGACGAAATGGAGTTACAAGATTGTCGATCACAGTGCTATGACAACGCTGCTGTGATGGCTGGACACAAAAGTGGTGTTCATCAAAGAATAAGTGAAAAAAACAACCTGGCAATATTTGTGAATTGTAACAATCACTCACTTAACCTGGTAGGTGTACATGCAGCAAAACAGGATATAATGATGGTCACGTTTTTTGGAGTTATCGAAGCTCTTTATGTGTTCTTCTCTCATTCAACACAGCGTTGGGAAAAACTCAAAAATGCCGTACCTGTGGTTGTTAAGTCGGAGTCCGAAACCAGGTGGAGTGCAAGGACAGAAGCAGTGAAGCCCGTCAACAAGTACTTTGAGGAGATACTTCAAGTTTTTCTGGATATGATAGACAACGTAAATGAGACCAGTGAAACAAGAAGTGACGCAAAGCAACTGTACAATCGTATGTTAAGTTATGATTTTCTGATTTTGCTAGGATTTTGGAATAAAGTATTAATTCGCATTGACCGTGTTCAAAAGAGACAACAAGATCCTAGCATGAACTTCCACGATGCTGCCCTAGATTTGAAAGCCCTCCGAGATCATTTTGATGATGAAAGAAAAGTGTTGGTTATAGTGAGTCACTCAAAGAAGGATTCAGTCTCTGTCAAGAATGGAATGTTGAAGTTGAAAAACGTCAGAGACGAAAAAAACGAATGGCGGATGAGAACTCGAGAGATGCTGGATTAACAGCTAAAGAGGAAATGGAAAAAGTCATGAAGGGGACACTCGACCGTCTTCATAGAGAAATGAATGAAAGGTTCATTTGTTTGCACGACACTGACGCCAAGTTTGGGTTCCTTCTCGATGTTAAGGGACTGTGTTACGATGCTGATAATAATGGCCTAAAGTGCGAAAATTTGAGCAAATTCTACAACCGTGATGTTAATGGACAACAGCTATATGAAGAAATTTTGGATTGCAGAATGTTGCTATTGTTAAGTTTAACCGAAACAAACCAACACGCAGTGGCACAATTGTACGAATCCCCACTAGTACAGAGGATAAAATAATACACGTTCCACCTGGAATGGCGCGAGACAGAGAGAGCGCCGCGTTCCGAAACTCATCGGTTACAAGCATAAGGGAGATCGGCAACAATACTGTCAACTTCTCCAGCGGTGTAACTAATCTTACTAGAATAACTGCACTCTTGCACCGATAATTCATTGGCTTTCTTCACACTCCCTCTCAATGGATTATTTCATAAAACATGTTCGAGATCCGTCGAACTTTCCTACGCAAAACATCGGCTCGAAAACATTATTATATTTAACATCGAGAAATACCGATGTTTATGTGGTTCGAGCTCTGTCGAACTTGTTCGAAACATACGTTCCCCGCGATCCCCGCGACCTCGAAGCCCATCGATCGCAATCACGCGTTACGAGAGTGCTCCCCCAAGCAGCATTTTGACGTCCGCCCGACGTTAAGATAAACACACTTAACGTTGGTATCCAACGTTTTTGCTACGTCGTTTCAACCCTCTTTTGCACTAATTTGGGGAATCAAATTTAGGTTGTACCAACGTTGGAATCCGACTTATATAAGTTAAATTGAGGTTACATTTTTTCCACCAGTTTTAACGTTGGTATGTAAACTTTGATTTTGTACACTCTGCTAGACCTGAGGTTATTCTTTCACAACGTACATTTTAGGTGTAGTTTTCGTGCTTCCATTCAAACCATATGACGGCATTGGTGTAATAAATGTATCATAATACGTACTTATCAATTTGGCACAAATAAAATGGCTTTATAGGAAAAATATAGTTTGCGCAGTCTTTGATACTATTGTAATTTTGCCATAAATACACGAACCCAGCACTGAAATTGTATAACAAAACCCACTTTATTGATAAATATGGAAATGATAGGTCAAAATTAGACGAATCCTTTCTAAAATATTCCAATTTACTAAATATTCTAATAAATAACTAAAATTTTCCAAAGTGTAGATTTTAATTTTTTTTCATCAAAATTACTTTTAAGATAAATATGTTGTCAAAACTTTAACAACAGATATTATATAAATGCTTTAAATTGTTAATAAAGTGCGTTAAAAAATTTAAATCTAAATATACTGGAAAATGGCGGATTATTTGCCTTCCTCTTCGAGGAATGAAAATGGCGAAGTCAGCGTTCCACACTAGATCAAACTTTACGTAGTAAAAGGTGCGATAAATTCTACTAAAATTTGTCTTTTCGTATAAAATAATTAACTTTTTCCGACTTTTCCAAACTAAGTAGTATACCACTGTAGGCAAAATTGTACCTATATTGACTAAAAGTCTTAACAAGGTCGCCAAACTGACTTAACATGTCGATAAAGTATTAATTAGTTGAAAATTCTATACTAGATTTGCGAATTAGTCGTATATCTTAACCAAATCCGACCTATGCAATACCATCTATATGGTGATCTAGAGCATGGTTATGGCAGCCGTGCAGCCGAGCGAACGCGCTCTCGAGCTGTGAACCGCGCGGCGCGCGCGCGTTGTTTCCCGACGACGCGACGATAACCGCGTGAGATGAAATGGACCGGTTCGGCCGTGGATCGTCAACATTCGTCGCATAGTCCTCGTAGCTCACGCACGACGCCGCGAATTGCCGTCGACGATGCCCGCTTGACGCAGCAGTAATCTGCTCTACATTTTTTTAGGCAGAATTTGTTACCATTTCTCGCGATTTCTTAACGTCAGTCAGAAATGACCACAGGCGACGTTTCACAACGTTAGCGTTTTACAACGTTTGATAACAAAACGTTGGTTTACGTTGGGAATTACGTATTGAAGTCGCTCGAAAAGTGTAGTGCAGAGTATAACGTCAGGCGAACGTTAAATATCTTAACGTCGGGTAATAGGACTTAAACTGTTTCGAATTTGACGTTGGAAAAGTGATAAAAAAAAGCACGTCGTAATTTTAACGTTTAGACAACGTCCAAAAAACGTTAGTAATTATAAGTTACATTTTATAACTTTCTTGAACCGCTTACAACGTTGTGATTAGTAGAAAAGTAGTCCTTAGTCGGAAAGTTAACCGAAAAATGCTGCTTGGGCCCTTATTTGTCGAAGCACGGAAACGGCTGTTGTGACGCGTGATGTGACCATACGGACGAATAGCGGTTCAGATCTCATCGCTCGTTCGTTCCTGAAAAACAACCCTCTTGAGTAAACGGCGAACTCGCTCGCCGGACAGTCAGTCGTTGCTGAGAATTCCTAGCCTCAAGTCGTGGGCCAGAACTCATAGCCGAAAGTCGTCGCGTATCAATCCTCGTCTAAAGACAGCACGGCTCTCTCCCTCTTAAATCGCTGCTTGAATCGCTGCTCGCTCAGTTCGTCTTAAAGTGCGGATCAAAGTTACTTATATTTTATCATTAAGTGTGCTACTTAGCGAGGAGTCCGAAAACTTCCGGTCGTGTTCCGCTCGCGATCGTTTTTCTCTGCCGCGCGCTCAAGATTTCCGTTCGACGCGTACAAGATCTCCGCTCCGCGAGAGGCTTCGATGCGAGAAGCTGAGACAAGATTTCCGTTCGCGAGACCTGGCAGAAAAGTACGAACGAATCAGAAGATTTCCGAATCCGCGGCGCACGATCCGTTGTTCCCCCTCGCGTCTTTTCCGTTCTTGAAATAAAGACTAAATATTTCTGTGTGCAATCTGTGTTCCGAGTGCTTTAATCCTTATTCCTCCCGCGAATTTACGACTCGCGTTATCCACGCTTCTCGCTCAACTCTGAGCGGAATCCAGATTCAGGGCGACCGTCGGAAAGCGACGCCCGAACAAAACACAAACAACAAAAAATAAACTGACTCTTTTACAATCATTTAACACATAGTAATTATCTTAATCTACCATACTACTTACTATGTTCTCTCACTATTCTGTATTAAGGATCTTATCTCTAAACTTTTTAAACAAGTTACCTCCCAGTGGTTTTGTAAATATATCGCCTATCTGTTCACTAGTACATACATATTTAATATTCATAATACCCGCATCTAACTTTTCTTTTATAAAGTAATGTTTAATATCTAAATGCTTGACTCTCCTATTTGCAGGATTATGTGCGATCTTAATGGCTGACTGATTATCTTCGTATAAAGTTATACAATCGACAATAATACCGAACTCCGATAACAATTCCTTGAGCCAGCACGCTTCGCTAGTCGCAGTACTTAGAGCTGTATATTTTGACTCTGTAGTTGATAATGCAACTGACTGTTGCTTCTTTGACGACCATATTACCGTACAATTGAATGCCTTAAAACAATAACCTGTCGTAGATTTTCTATCCTGTGGACTACCTCCCCAATCGCTGTCCACAAAGCCTTCTACAGCACTACGATCATCTCTCTTATACACTAGATTTAAGTCAATCGTACTTTATATATCTTAATACATTTTTTAATAGTTTATATAACACTGTACTTGCACAGTCTTGAAATCTACTTAACATTGTAACAGTTGCGCATAAATCAGGTCTAGAACCCATTACAGCATACATAAGACAACCTATTAGTTTCCTACATTCAGTCTCTATCTCTTTACTTTCTGACTTTGTTCTCTTCAAAGTATCAAATTTAAAATTCTTATCTATAGGTAATGACAAAGGTTTACAATCCGACATACCATATATTTCTAAAATATTTTTCAAGTATTCAGTTTGACTAATTCTGGTTATACCTTTCCTAAGATCCTGCTCTACGTTCATACCTAAGTACTTTGTTATCTTTTCCATGTCTTTCATTTTAAAAAACTTAGATAATGCTTCTTTCAACCTTTTTAACTCAGTATTACAATTTCCAAACAATAAGATATGTCATCAACATACAACAATAAGAATATTTTAACACTTCCGTTACGTTTTGTATACATACAACAATCTTTAGTCGATTTAACATAGCCTTCTGATATCATTACTTCATCAAACGTTTGGTTCCAATCTTTTGGAGACTTCTTAAGACCGTAAATCGACTTATTTAGTTTACACAAAGAAAGTACCGTCTGGAAGTTTTAAATAGACATCTTCTTCGATTTTACTATTAAGAAACGCGTTACATACGTCTATTTGATACACCGGTAAATTCAGTTTTGTAGCTACAGACATAAACACTCTAAACGTATTTAACTTTGCAACAGGAGCATATAGATCATGAATATCAAAATTATCTTTCTATTCGAATCCCCTAGCTACTAACCTAGCTTTATACTTAATTTCATTATTACCTAGTCTCTTAATCTTAAATACCCATTTAGTATTTATTGCTTTTTTACCTTCAGGCAACTTACTTACTTTAGTCCATGTGTTGTTCTCAATTAATAACCTTAGTTCCGTATTTACGGCTTCCTTCCATTTTTCCGCATCCTTTCTTTTCAGGGCTTCTGCATAACTCGTTGGTTCGTTATCGAGACTTACGACAAAGCCGGTTTCGTAATCATTAAATCTCTGTGGTTTCCTTACTCGTCTTCCACTCCGAGTTGTACTCGTAGGTGTATCTATTTCTTTATTTGGTGTGTCGTACTCTTCAGCACTTTCTCCCTCTGTTTCTTGAATTTCTTCAATCTGAGGTTCACTTGCTTCTTCATCGTCGATATTTTCTTGAATTTCTTCAATCTGAAGTTCACTTGCTTTTTCATCGTCGATACTCTCTTCAACTTGTTCGGATTGTCCATCCTCCAATCGATCCATTATGAGACCATCTTGCAGGCATATACAGTGTTGCCTATCTTCTTTACAGCTTTCCTCTTCCTTTGGTGTAACAAACACTACATCCCGTTTAATCTCTACTGTTTCTTTTTCTGGAAAATACACTCTGTACCCTTTTGTTGTTTCTCCATAACCTACAAATATTTCTTTCTTTCCCTTGAGGTCCCATTTCTTCCGTTTTTTCTTTGGGATATGTACATAGACTTCTGTACCAAACACTTGTAAATTCTTTAGATCAAAGTCCTTTCCAGTCCACAATTGAAACGGCGTTTTTTCTTGCACTCTGCTTTTACTGGTTTTGTTTAATACGTATACTGATGTATTCACCGCCTCCGCCCACAAGTTTTTGTTCATTTTTTTTGCTTGCATTATGGTACGCGCTGCCTCTACTATTGTCCTCATGTCCCTCTTTGCCTTTCTATTTTGCTCTGGAGAGTAAGAGACAGTTGTTTCATGGATTATACCTTTTTCTTCCAGGAGCTTTTTTATTCTTGTGTTGACGAACTCTCCGCCATTATCAGTTCGTAGTATTTGAATCTTGTTTCCTGTGGTAGTCTTTGCAAACTTCAAGAAATGTCTAATCTTCTCTTCTGTTTCTGACTTATGTGACATAAAATATACTGTGCGATAATTGGAGTAGTCATCCTTCAACAGCAGGAAATATCTGGAACCTCCAATTGAAGTTTCCTCCATTGGTCCACACACATCCGCATGAATCAATTCACCCACCTTTGATGTAGATGATTCGCTTCTCTGGAATGGGAGTTTATGCTGCTTCCCTTCCAAGCATGCCGTACAAGTGTTGACTCTTCCTGAAAACTTGATATTATTATTCCTCAATATGTCCTTGACACACTCAAAATTTTGATGTGCCAGCTTTTCATATGCCAGTCTTTCAAACTGTACCCTACATTTGCTGATACACTGTTTGAACTATCACATTTAAAATCCATTATATAAAACTTTCCATCACGCGTTGCAATAGCACTTATTTTATTGTCTTTTACAAACTTGCATTTATTACTGTCTGCTTTTATGCTATAACCTTTAATTACCGCGCTTGCCACAGAAAATAAAATCTTCAAATCAGGCACATGCAATACATTGTTCAACGTAGTCTCAATATAGCACTTTGCATTAAACGCTTTCAATACTATCTGTCCTACACCAACAGCGTCTAATTTTGTTCCGTCACCTATGATCACCAACCTTTTATTTAGCAGCTTGCTGTAGCTCGCAAACAAGGTGCGATCAAAAGTCATGTGTTCGCTAGCGCCACTGTCTACCAACCATTTATTGTAACACGCTTGTCCATCACTAACCATGGCTGACACTATAAATGCATTACTCTCCTTCTTATTCTCTGCTTGTTTTTTATTGTCATTGTCACTATTGAACCGACATTCACTTTTCAGGTGTTCCTTTTTATTGCACACATAACAACGCTTCACATTCCGATTGTCATTATTTTTACAGTCTTTCTTAAAATGTCCGGATTGTCCATATTTAAAGCACTTTATATTTTTCTTCACTGCTGACATTGCAACACTCTTCTCAGATGTATCCATCTTCGCTTTCAGCCGTTCTTTCTCGACCAACAGTCTCGCTATTAAGTTATCTACTGTCTGTCTTTCTTCTGATGTCGACTCCCATGCTAATACAAAATGGCCGTATCCCTCAGGCAAGGACATCAAGATCTTTGTCATAACAAATTTGTCTGACATTTCTTCACCCAGCTGTTTCAATTTACTCTGAAACTCCTGTACTTTTGATATGAATAGCGACATGTCCATACCTTGAGTATATTTCAGTTGAAAAAATTGCTGTTGCACCATATGAATGCTTGTGTCACTCCTCTGCTCGTACACTATGCAGCTTTCTCCACATTTCTGCCGCAATTGTGCATGTCAGGACATGCAACATTACAGATTCTGACAGCCTTGTAACGATTAGACTTTGAGCTTTGGAATCTTCTTTCAGCCATGCTGTCCGCTTTGGTTCTGCCTCTAGTTTTATCCTCGTACCTTCTGCGATCTCAAAAACCCCGAGACCTCGCAGTAATACACCCACCTGGAATTTCCACACATTCCAGTTTTTGGCTCCTTCCAGCTTCACGACACCCACTGTTGCCGATGTTAATTGATCCATTGTTTCCCGGATCGCCAAGCAGTTCGTTTCGTTTTAACCGACACGCCAACGACAAAATGTCCGCCACGGTCGTTCCGTTACACGAGTACCGCACTGCCTTTTTCGGCTTTCTTGTAGATTTTTTACCTCTACCTCACTCACAATCACAGTTATGAGCATTTAGCTGGGCCCATAATCTGTTAGGTTTAACCAAAACAAACCAACACGCAGTGGCACAATTGTACGAATCCCCACTAGTACAGAGGATAAAATAATACACGTTCCACCTGGAATGGCGCGAGACAGAGAGAGCGCCGCGTTCCGAAACTCATTGATTACAAGCATAAGGGAGATCGGCAACAATACTGCCAACTTCTCCAGCGGTGTAACTAATCTTACTAGAATAACTGCACTCTTGCACCAATAATTCATTGCCTTTCTTCACAGCTATCAAGTCGGTCCAACATGAAAATATCAAGACCTCAAGAACTTCTCGAATTTATTGTTCAGTATGGAGATGAGAGCGTCTTTCCCAATCTCCGCATTGCTATTCAGATAATGCTAACAATCGCAGTTTCCATCGCCCAACTATGAGAGATCAATAGATCATTCAGCAAGTTAAAACTAATACTTTCGTATTTGAGAGCTTCCATGGGTCAAAGCAGATTGTGTGATCTTGCTCTGTTGAGCATAGAGAGAGAAGAAACTGAGAAAACTGATTTTGAGCATATCATAGACCAATTTTCATCAGTAAAAGCAAAGAAGGTGCATTTATAATTTTCATATAATACTATAATGTACGTTAAATATAGTACTATAATGTACTATAGAGTACTATAATGTATGTTAAATAAAAGAACAAACTTGACGTATGTATTTTTTACCTAATTATGGTACAATTATATTAAAAGATAGGTGTCAGATGTTTCGATAGGGGCGCGATTACAGTACTTGCCATAGGAGCTATTTTCTATAGATACGCCTCTGATCAGACAGCACAACAACAGCATCTGCAAAAAGACGTCAGATTTAATCATACTTTTTCTGGTAAAATTCTCTTACCCTATATTTCGAAATCTTACCCGCATGCACAGAGTAGTAACGCAAGCAGATGTGTTTTCGTGTTTGCTTCCGATACTACGCGCGTACTTATATCAGCATGGCAATGTGAACAGATCAGATTTTGACTTTCCTTGTCAAAGGCCATCACCGTTACAACCGTATGTACCGTATCTGTGACCACATTAAAGTAGTATTAATCTTGGATGATTAGGTATGCAAAAATATTGTCGTATGCATTTTTATAATATTATTAAGGTAAATGTATCAATGCCCGGACAGTCAGAGGACACGTACCCATGTCTGGACATCTTTATCATTTTAGTCCTTAAATAAATATAAATTAAAATCAAAGATAAAAATATTCTTCTTATATTTTGAAATTTTAGTTATAGCATCCAAACGTTAATAGACTTATTTAAGGACTAAAATGATAAAGGTGTCCAGACATAGACACGTGTCCACTGACTGTCCAGGCATTGGTACATTTACCTTATTACTTAAGATTTTTTTTTCATAAATTTACACTTTACTACATCTCTTTCTAACTGTTTCCCTAGAAAGAGACGAAGAGTGAGTTTAATCAGAGGATCACGTTAATCGGAGACTGTGATGCGGCCCTATGTTCTTCGATGTCAATCCTGAGTCAGTACTTACAGGCCTCTGAATGTATGGAACTCGAATAATATACCAATGAAATAATCATAATTTGCTACTTGTTTATTAGCTTTATTTTGTTTTTATTAAGGTTTGTTTTTGTTCAGGATTACATTAGCATAAATTGAATTTACAAAAGGTGTTCGAATTGGCGATCTCCACATTCAATGCAAGCATTGCATGGTCAAACAAACTCTGGCGCACTCTCTCAAATATCTCAGGTAGGTATCTCACGAAATTCTTAACAAAACTTTAATAAAAACAAAATAAAGCTAGAGTAGAAGAGTAGCAAATTACGATTATTTCATTGGTATATTATTCGATTTCTATACATTCAAAGGTCTATACCGAGGTCTATACTGACTCAGGATTACTTCGGAGAACATAGGTACCTAATCAAAAGTTCTATTTTGATCCCTCTATACGCTCCTTAAGTTTGGCAGTAATCTTTTGAATCACCCTGTATATATTTAGATATACGCATGTATTTACAAATTTAAATACGGCCGTTTTCTCCTCCTGCATTATAATTGACATATTTTGTATATCGAAGAAAAAAAAACGGAAAATAAATTTTGTGAGATGTTTACAGAATGTTGCTTAAAAGGCAATGTAGCACCGATTACCGAAAAATTAAATAATTTCTATTCAAATCGCAACTTTGTCTAAACGTTAGAGTGTTAGACGATCAACTTTAATCAAACTTTTTTTTAACTTAATCGGTGGATCGATTCAATGGATAGAACTATCTACAAGATTTCTAATTCTGTATATGATTCGTCGGTGCTAATCTAATTTTTTATCCATATGTCAAACAATAAATCAATATCTACAGTCTCCATAAATACAAATATGCAATTATAATTATATTCTGATTTAAAAACCGAAAATTATTTACGTCTATAAATATCTGCCGTAGTTACAATTTTCTGAATTAAGAGTAATTTGTTCTTATTACTAATATCATGTATTTTATTAAAAAACGAGAAGAGATATCTTATCACAAACATCTGCTGCCGCAATTACGTCTTGCTGGAAATGCATATAATATATTTTTATAATCCCCAAAATCCACGAATTGCAATTAACACTTTGATCAAATTACGATTAATTTAATCAACGATTAACTGATTAAATAACACATTTACAATTTTGCTAAAATGAAATTAACATACAGTGTCGGCCAAAATTATTAGGCACTCATTATGCTGTAATGAATCTAATACCAGGAAAGACTTCTATTGTTTAAAAGGTATTTACTAAAGTGTTCATTATTATAAATGCGTTTTTTTTTTTTTCAAAAATAAATGTTATTTTGGAAAAACTTCGATTTAAAACTCGATATCTTTAGGAACGCACTCAGTATCATGACGGAAGGTGTGTCTCCTAACCTATTACTGATAGTTCACGGAAGCTCTAGCACTATTAGCACATGCGGAACTTCATACTTCAATAAATCTCGAGAAAATTTTTCAGCTCGTATTAAGTAAATGTAATAAATATAACAATGAGTGGATTAGGTAAGAAACTTGCACTATATGTTAGTAATTGCTGTTAATTATAAAAAAGAACAAATGTACATATATGTACATTTGTTTTATTACATTTACTTAATACGAGCTGAAAAACTTTCGCGAGATCTTTTGAAGTATGAAGTTCCGCATGTGCCAATAGTGCTAGAGCTTTCGTGCTAAACTGTCAGTAATAGGTTAGGAGACACACCTTCCGCCATGATACTGAGTGCGTTCCTAAAGATATCGAGTTTTAAATCGAACTTGAGATCTGACTCGACCCGACTCAGGGTCGCTCGAGTCACCAAATCGAAAACGCTATGAGTCGTCGTGTTGATGTACCAGAGCTGGCTGAGCGGTCTCTTTCACGCTTAAGTCTCTCAGCAGCTTCAATTACTGCGATGGGCACTTCAATTCGAGTATTTCTCGAGAAAAGCATAGAGCACACGTCGTACGTTTGATCACAGCGCGGCCATTTTTACGACTCCCTCGATCGCGAGGAAGACGTTGGCGATGAGCGCGCCCGTGTGCTTGCGCAAGCTGCCGCGTCAATCCGTGGTCGATAGCGTGGTCGATGGCGCAACGTAATAACGGAATCTCGAACAATGAATATGAAAAAACAGGTACGGCCAAACTTTCATTATTGTTATATTACCATTGTATTGTTACGCTCGCCGGGCGTTAACCACTCTCTCGCTCTTGCACACACTCGCGACGCGCACTCCGGCACTCACTAAATAAATAAGGCTCGTTATTTTATAAAAAGGAACTCGTTTAATGTAGATTCGTTTGTACACGGAGCTCGGGTTAACACGTCCGATCGTGACGGACACCCGGAGCGTAATCTGACAGTCGTAATTATCAATAACACAGCCGTCGCTAAGGACGATTCGCGACTTCTCGCTACGAGGCGACCCGCATGAGCGCACGGAACGGGCGTACAGCACGGGCGTAACAGTATATTACATTGTAATATTTATTTTCAATTCAACAAACCCTAAATCGAAGAAAATGTACTTACTGTATTATACGGGACGCTAAAAGTAACCGACGAAAGGGAAGGTTCGACTAATCGGATATATGCATCGTCGTCGTAAGCGCTATTGCTGCTGTTAGTACACTGTTACTGCAACTGCGGCTGTTAGTATTACCGTTGCCGCTATACTATCGGCACTGAAGTCGTCGATGTAAGAAATTTACCGATCGGCAATGGATGATTCGATTTGCGTTCTGATCGAGCTGCATCTGCAAACGACGAAAAACCGATTCCCGTTGTTCGAATCGATGCTGCGCCTTCATAGCTACCACTCTCGGCCTTGGCCCGGCCGTTCGATCTCTTCTTCCAACTGCAAACTTTCCATCTGCAAGAAGAGTTCGTTCTCCTTGTACGGAATTCCGTTTCACAACCAGTCGTCTTTCCAAATGCCTTCGAGCTTTCTTCAACCTATCTCGCTCGGCCTTTGAAAAAGGAATCCCACGTAATTCTTTTAGGTGAAGAAAATGGAAACTTTTTAGGATAGCGTCAGTAGTTAAAATGCTAATGTCTAAGAAATATTTTTGAAGGTAATAAACTGTAATTATCCGCTTTGACAAGGAACTCAAATTTGAAGTCTTCTAATCAATTTTATTGGTTATGATACATTTCATGTTACAATATATATACTATACACGTAAGTATAATTAATAATATAGTATTCCAGACTGCACACATGTCTAAAAACGTACAGACGTTTATAAAATATTTTTTAGACACTTATGTCTAAAAGAGAATCACTAATTTCTTTTATAATATTTCCTTTTACAATGCAAGATTACAGATTGATAAAAAAAATGAGTGAACAGTATAAAAAACACTTATAAAGTATATATGCAACTTCTATATAATCTGCTTTCTTCACTGTTATTTATAAAAATAAAAGAGTAAGCAAATCTCGCCTCTTCCTCTTTGCGCATGTTTGTGTGTGTCAATTATTCACAAGCTTCATAAAATTGTGGGCAACAACAAAACTTTTTAGACTATAATTTATGTGTGAATAATTTGACAACGGTTTATTTGAAATATGTGGTAAAAGCAATGTCTTCTTCATGAATCGAATAACTGATCAGCAGTGGCGGATTTACCTTATACTAACTACGTTGAAGCGTAGGGTGACAGAAATTTGGGGGCGGCGAGATTGTAATTTTCCTTTCCAAACTTGGTTAGCATGAGCCCTGTCCTAGACATTAAATTCGTATAGAGTTTCACGCTTCGCTGGTTAATCTATGTAAAAAATGCCAAAAGAAACATATTTCTTATAAAATATGTTTCTTTGAAGATAACTTTTTTTATTAGTTCCATTCTAATATAAATATTATAAAAATAATTAATAATAGAACAATTTAAAAAATGAGTTGATAATTAAAAATTGATCTACAGCCAAGTTTGAGGGGCGGCAAAATTTTAAATGCGTAGAGCGACGCCGCGCCGCGACGGAGTTTGGTAAATCCGCCACTGAATTGATGGTAACATAATTCTGCTGTATCTTCGTATATTTTTATTGTAAGTGGACAAATTGATTAATTTGTTGATTCACCAAGGAAATTAGTGCACGCTGGACAATAATGCCTGTGGACTCGACTAGAATCCGTGCAGTAAGGACACGGTGCACAACAACAGCATCTGCGAAAAGACGTCAGATTTAATCATACTTTTTCTGGTAAAATTCTCTTACCCTATATTTCGAAATCTTACCCGCATGCACAGAGTAGTAACGCAAGCAGATGTGTTTTCGTGTTTGCTTCCGATACTACGCGCGTACTTATGTCAGCATGGCAATGTGGACAGATTATATGTTGACTTTCCTTGCTGAACACCATCCTCGTTAAAACCGTATGTACCGTTTCTGCAACCATATTAAAGTAGTATTAATCTTGGACAGAGAGGTTTCTCTCTGTCTTGGATAATTAGGTAAAATATTGCCTGTATTCATTATTGTATGTATGCATTTATATAATATAATTTATTACTTATAAAATTCTATTTTCATGATTTTATACACTTACGTGGTAGTGGCATTATCGGTGGTGGCTGCGGATTAGGGTATGGTGATGATGTGTAACTTGATTGTTCCATTACAATTGTCTCTTTTTCCATTACAATTGTCTACTCTTTCGTTATTATCTAATTGCAAAGAAATACAAGATAAATTATAATTTGATGTAACGTTTAATCATCATCTGCTTGAATCTAGGAGGTTCTCATGCCTTCTAGATTCAAGATACCTCTCAGGGGGGGGGGGGTTTACAGTTTAAAATATTAAATTTTAAAATATTAAAATATTAAACTTTAAAATATTAAAATATTAAATTTCCTGTAATTAGGTAAACTCGGACTCGGTTCTTCGTGGTTATGAGTCTGACATTTTACCACATTGAACCACACCTCTGACTATATTCTTAGTGCTGCAGTATTCAGTTTTCAGAAGTAATTCATTGATTTCAAGTAATTCATATTCTTACCTGACGAATTATAGTAAACTAGTTTATAAAAATAAAAGTAATTACTTGTTTGCTGAGATAACATTGTTTCTAAAATAAATATATTTATTTAAATTAAAAACATGGATTTTTTTACTTGAAACAAGAATAACTTTCTGTCTTTTAACTATATTTTGTTTTCTTTGATATAAAGTAATATTCTTAAAAGAAGAATAAATTATTCTTTTAAACACAAAATGATGACATTTTTAAAGACTTGTGCCAAGTATACTTTGAAATTATTACTAAGAAAATATTTCTTTATTGAAGAAAACTATTATTTAAAACAAATAAAATAAAATAAGTAATTGTCTTTCTTGGCTGTAGAATAATATTTTTCTGTGTATATATTTCATCATAACACTAAAACATTTTATCGCAATATACATAAGATTGCAATGTTGTTGAGCAATGGAGTTGAAAGAAAATAACAATAAAAGAACAAATCAAGTAATAAATAAAACATTAGGGTAGATTAATGTCAATTGCATAAATAAATTATATTTAATTAAGCTCGTGTTCCACCAGCGGAGACTGTCGACATAAAATATACGATTGCAAGCAGAAACCGAGCGTCATTTCGTAATCATCTAAATGTAATGTATTACTTATTTAAATAGTTACAAATGACAGATTCTGCTCGATTCTTGCAGTCACTCATATATCATCATCTCTTCACTGATCATACATGTGTGAGCGTACAAAGAGAGAAAGAGTAAAGAGTCTTATCACTATTCAGAAAGTGTAATATAATACTTCTCCAGATAACTAACCATAAACTTCGTAATCATTTGAACAAATAAAAAAGTAATAAATAATATTGATCGCTACTGGTAAAGAAATATTTGCTTCACTATTTCCTAATTCTTTTTCAGGAAACCACTGTAAATTAAACACGTCTAAATACGTCATTATATTGAAACTTATTCAAAATTATTAAGAAGAATATGAATGTTTCTATTACAAAAAGTATGAATAATACATACAGGCAGTGCAAAGATAAATTAACGCTAGAACCATCATATTTATGACGCGCGCCAGGTGCCAGTCTTGCACTGTTAACAAGACAACAAAAGAAATGTTTTTGTGGCAAATCGTGACAGGCGACAAAAAGTGATTTATTTATTACGATAACCCTTATTGCAAGAAATCGTGGGCGAATCCTGAGCAACTGATGACCTCAACATTAAAACGCAACGTACACGCCAACATAGCTATGCTTCTCTGTATCTGGTGATGAAATAAACATGGAGTACTGTAGTGATTATGAGTGGTGGACTTCTCAGAAGAAATCCACCCGATAGACTGGATCAAACAGTCACAGTGGAACGCTAAGTATATATCAAATAAACTGTTTTAATCAGGCACTTTGAGAGAAACGTCCGGCATGTAACTCAAAACGATGCCAAGTTATTTTGCTTCAAGATAACGCGAAGACCCATGTTGCTAATTAGATCAAACAATTGCTATATCTCGAGAATAGGAAGTTCATTTCCTCTCCAAATATCTTATCGCCGATTACCACTTTCGGTTAAAACAGCACAGCCTCTCCGATATACATTTTGGAAATGAAGCATGAAGCTAGAAAATGAGTCGATGAATATATCAAGCCAAAAGACGAGACATATTCTTTCGCCGTGGTATCTGTATGCTGCCTGAAAGATGGCAAAAGGTGATAAACGGTAAATATTTTTATTAAAACGATTATATCGTTTTTTGCATTAATAAAAAAAATTTACAAACTCGCGGCACAATAACTTATTTCTACTTTATATTTATGTCTTCTTCCTCTTTTTTCTATGTTTTTTCTCTTTCCTTGGTGTCGCGTGTTTTATGGAACAGTCTAAACAATATTAATTAGGTCGTGCGAGTCGTACGAAATAAATTATTCTTGTTCTATATTTTCCTCCCTCCTTCTTCTCTCTTTTCTGAATTAAAATTGATTATTTTTTATTAAAATATTAATTAAAATATTTATATTAGTAAAATTAATAACAATAAATAAAAATATATAAAAGTTCTTTTGAATAAAATCAAATAATATTAACAAATTTGGCAATAAGAGTCAGTCGCGATAAGACAGTTAATGCGCTACAATATATAAATTATTACAATCTATAGACTAAGATTAGCGTACATTTCGACCTGCTCTTTGGGTCATCTTCAGCACATAGCTTAGTAAATCGGAATTTAATTATGCAGCCAATCAATTAAAACACGAATTACGACCTTACATAAGTCAAAATTTAACGCAGTTAATCAATTAACAGTTTGTAGATAGTCATTAACTTATATTAAATATTATCATCTCTCACACTTAAAAGTAAAGGCAAATGTAGGTTTCGAAGCACATCCATCACGTCGAAGATACTTGGATTTGTTAATATTATTTGATAAAATTATTAACTTTTCACATATGTAAAATTAACACCTATATCAGTTGAAATCAGCTGACAGATATTATTGCAACTTTATTTTATTTTACTTTATTCAATTTTCATTACGATTGACAAATTGACAGTAAGAAAATAAGAATTTTTGTTTTCCAGAGCTATATCATTGTGTCATAATTGCTGGCTTTAAAAAAATATTAAAACGCTAATCGTAGTGTTTCTCAGACATAGTTTGTCAAACGCAGACATAAAATAAATCTTTGTTAAAAATAATTATTTATTCACAATAAACGCAATTAGAAAGTAAATAATTTGCATCACACGTGAAATATTTCTTTAGTGCTAATGATTCTAACTACAGTGGTTTTACTTTTAATCACAGTGGCGAATCTCAAAATGTCCGCTATCATATGTATGATGCATCGATTCTCAAGAGAAAATCATACATATAACACAACTTTATATTGTCATATGTACATGTGCAGCACTTTATGTAACGTGTTCGATTGCCTGTTTACTATATAAGGCCCGTTCTCTCAGTTCACTTTTATCGATAAATGCGCGCATTTATATATATATTTCTGAAATTCTATAGTATATATAACATAAACTATATGCTAAATGCGCGCATTTATGATAAAATAAACTAAGAATACGGATTTATATGTGCGAAAATGAAAATGTGCAGAATGCTCTGCGTACCCGTAAAAATAAAGCCTGTAGCCGCATCAATCGTTTTCCAGCGGTAGCGAACGTGTTAATTTCAAGACTTACAATAACTTTGCTCCAAAATCAAGGTTTTGGTCCGTCTTCCTTTCAAACACGAGTTATTTCTTTGCAATAAATTCCGCCAAAAACTTTTCTTTTTGCTGTGGCAATCATAACTATAGCATATTGCTTACGAATGTGTGCAATAATTCTTAGGTTCGGCGTCGATCTATTAATAGGTAAGCGTACCTGTTGGGTCAGAGAACGCTCGTTTGAAAACGTTTGTTGGAGAACACTCGAATACTCGCGGCACGCATCAAAATCGCACTGGTGCCATGAAGTTATCAGCGGCGAATGCGGTACATATGTGGACTGTATCTGTAAGCCAGTGCCGCGATTTCGTGGAATGTCCCCACCACATGGGGGACATGAGACGCTACTACCACATGCATTGCATATCGGTATAGCTTCGGCTTCTGCTACATCGATATATCGTGCATGTATGTATATAATAGTGGTGTGAATCCCCAAATCCCCATGCCAAGTAGTAGGGATTCTCATATCTCACCGATTCCACGAAATCGCGGCACTGCTATACGCTGGTCCTATGCAGGATTTAATTGATGTATATGTCATAAAAAGAATCGCATATTCTACATAAAAATCTGAGTCGAAAAGTCCTTTACAGTTTTTAGATATCTTTAATGCTAAGCGAGATATTGCAAGTTAAAGTTTGAATAATTTCTCAATTTAAGTATACCCATAAACGAGCTGCATGTCTGCATATTTCGTAAACAAGAAAGACATTGCCTCAAAATTTGACCCAAGACTGAATATTTGTGTATTAAAAAGCAATGTAATATCAATTACTGAAAAGTTAAATAATTTCTACTTCGTCTAAACGCTAGACGATTGAACTCAATCAAACTTTAGTTAACTTAATCGGTGATTGATTCAATGGGTAGAATTATCTACAGATTTCTATCTCTGTATATAATTCGTCGTGTTTGTTGCTAATTTAATTTTTTCTCCATGTGTCAAACAATAAATTAATATCTACAGTCTCTATAAATATGCAATTATAATTATACTCTGAATTAAAAACCGAAAATTATTTACGCGCTATAAATATCTGCCAAAGTTACAATTTTCTGAATTAAGAGTAATTTGTTCTTAGATTACTAATATCGTGTATGATTGCTATCTGTCATTTATCATCTAACTTTATCAGTTTCCGATTTAAAATGGTAATAAAAGTTACTTTGTTTTTGTTAAAAAATGAGAAAATATCTTATCACAAATATCTACTGCTGCAATTGCATCTTCAATACAAAGCTTACAGTCGAATAAAATAATTGCTGTTCGCTAAGTTTGTGTGTCACTCTACGATATAATATCGTATTTTTAGAATCCGCAAAAACCATGAATTGCAATTAACACTTTGATCAAATTACGATTAATTTATATTGATGATTAATTTATTAAGTAATACGTTTACAATTTTGTCAAAATAGAAATAATGTGCGCGAGCGGAGGAAAGAATCGGAGATGAGGCGCGTGAGAAGGGACTTAATACGAAAAAGTGTTTTTGGTTTATAGTCTATTTACACTGCAGTTACATGTCTTAATAAAGTCTATTTACAGATATTTACAAGTCTTTGAATTTAGATCCTGCGACCATGTATTGCGGTAACGCAAGTCCGCGCGTCCACGAATTCGAGCTAAAGTAACGAACGGAGACTTAACGCGAGCAACGAAAGTCTCTCAGTAATTCGCAAGAACACAAGATATCTCTTTCTGGGATTTTTCAATACTGCCGGATGATAATATAATCGAGTGCGACTCCGCGCGCGGAGATCCGGGAATTTATATGAGCGCGTCACGCGAATTCCCGCCTTCCCCGGCACGAGCCGAATTTGTCGAGCCAATCGGCACTCTCATTATGCTGCACTGAATTTAATACCAGGAAAAACTTCTATTGTTTAAAAGGTGTTTACTAGTGTTCATTATTATCATAGTTGAGTAAGGCCATTTTTTTTAGGGAACCTCACGAACTCGAAAATTCTGATTTTAATGAAACTTTTCACACATGTAGGGGCTGCGGGAGTAAAAAGTAAATTTAGAAATTTTTTGTTGCTACCCAAAAACGATTTTAAAGGGTAAAACCACTCCTCATATGTAAAGGGGTTTTAAAAATAGAGATTTTACTATAAAATTCTTATATAAAATATTTTTTGATATCTTAAATATTTTTCGAGATATATCGAAAAAAGTTTAGAAAAGTAAATTTACTTTTCTCGATATATTTCGAAAAATATTTGAGATATCCAAAAATGTTTTATATAAAAGTTTTATAGTAAAATCTCCTCTATTTAACAACATTAATAACATATTTTTTAAATAATTTTTTAAACAAAATTTTGATTAAAAATTAAAAAAAATTTTTTTTTAAATTGTATTAATGTGGTTAAATAGAGATGTTTTTACCACAAATCTTTTATACAAAACATTTTTTTATATATTCAATAAGAATTATTCGCCAGTGATGAAATAATAATTCGGTATAGTTAAACGGCCTGACTGGCAAGTTTTATTAGTATATCACAACGACGTTTCGACCACTAATTTGGGTCCTTTTCAAGTTATTTTAACAATGCTAGAATACGAGAATCTCGTATTCTCACTGGCGAATAATTCTTATTGAATATATAAAAAAATGTTTTGTATAAAAGATTTGTGGTAAAAACATCTCTATTTAACCACATTAATACAATTTTGAAAAAAAATTTTTTTAATTTTTAATCAAAATTTTGTTTAAAAAATTATTTAAAAAATATGTTATTAATGTTGTTAAATAGAGGAGATTTTACTATAAAACTTTTATATAAATACGAGAATGAAAGAATATATAAGAAATTTAAAAAAACAACATTACTCGTTGAACGGATTTACGATTTTGTTAAAATAACTTGAAAAGGACCCAAATTAGTGGTCGAAACGTCGTTGTGATATACTAATAAAACTTGCCAGTCAGGCCGTTTAACTATACCGAATTTTTTTATATCTTGAATACTTTTTGAGAGATATCGAAAAAAGCAAAAAGCCGTTCTAAGGGGTGATTATTTCACTCTTTAGGACCATTTTTGAGCCGTATAATTTTTAAATTCATCGATTTACTTTTTTTATGACCGGTATTCATAGTCGGATCTTATATTTAAGACCGTGTTAAGTACGATCTTATGAACCAATCATAGAGTCGTATTAGCATCTTAAGACATTACTTAAGATAGTCTTGAAATAAAATTCGACTATAAATACGGGCCTATGTGTGGAAAGTTTTATAATAAGAACACCTAGATGTAATTTTACCGCAAGGAATAATTTTTTCAAAAATTTATTTTTTTGCATCTTTTATATAAAAGAATATCTGTTGCGTTATTTTTAATATTAGAAAATAAAAATACTTTTATTTTAACTGTACTTATAATTCTTTAAACAATATTAGCGCCTAATAATTTTAGTGCCAACTAAAAATTTCTAAATTCATTCACCTGTGTGTGTGTGTATGTGTGTGTTTTATATATCTTTTAAATGGTCTAACTTATGTAAGCTTGGTACTCGTCTTTTTAAGTGTACCGCGATAATTACACAGTTATTTCTGATAATAATTTTTCTCACGAGTACGACTTGTAAGTGATAGAGAGGCTGTCAGCATTCTAAAAACGAGAAAGTCAACGATTTTATCGTTACTGCTGACATAACATTACTAGTTTTTCATCAACTTAAATTTGATTTGCACATTACCGTTGTCATATTGACAACGTAAGGGTAACACGATTGATTCAAGCATCGACATATAAGTATGGACTATAGGCGATCTCTACATAAAAGTCTTCAAAAAGTGTCCTGACCTCTACCTCGTTTCCTCTTTGTCTGTACGCGACCTCTACCAGTCGCTATCTCTTTTCTTCCACCGGTGAGTAACCGGTCATATTTTTCTATACCTGAGCGTAATCCATACTATATATGTCGATGGATTCAAGTAATTCCGTTATTACAGAACGTTAATTAATTTTTAAATATTTCAGGTTTAAATAATACTAATATTTAAAAAGCAATTATATAAATATCTCTATTCTAAATTTGCTTATATATATATATAAATATATATATATATATATAAATGATTAGAATTTTAATGTGTAATTTAATTGTGACCTATATATAAACCTAAAAACATATGCTATAAATATAATTAATTATATATAAATTATAAATAAATATATATCTTTTACACAAAAATACATAATACTAGAAAAGCTTGTATAGATAAGAAACAAGACATAATTATATATATTATAATTGATTTATTTATTCGTATAATTTCTGTTTGTGTAAATCCAATATTGAATTGTCTTACAACATACAACATATAAATTGTACAAGTTACAAAAAATCTAAATTTATCGACGCCACAATTTTACTTAGAACAATTCGGTCTTTTATGGGAAAATTCGGCGATTTCATTTTTAAACGGTTGATTTGTACGATAACAAACAACACATTTTATTTTATTTTCTCTAACCTCGACGTTAAGACATCTGTCGTCCATTCTTAATATTTTTCCATTTGTAGATATTTTCAAGTCTTTAAGGATGTTCTGGAGGTACCGTCCCGATCAAAAGGATGCAGAAAATATTAAAAACACCGATATTAATTTTCCAGGGATCCAAAGACAAAAAAATGTATATAAATAGTTACGGCACATCTAATAGAATGTAAAAGACGCAGATTTAGTGACTGTAAATAACTGTTACTACTATTTTTTTTTAATTTAAAAAAAAATTGTAAATTGTTTCAAATTTTGTTGCTATATTTTTGTTTGTTGATGATCTGCTTGTGTGTAAAATATTATTATATTAGTAACATTTTTTAATGTTTACACTTTTCTCTGTAAAACCCTTTGTAAAACGGATATTCAAGAATTGATAACTTTTTATCTAAATTGTGAATCGATTTGAAATTTGACCCCGAACTTTGAAAGAGAATACAGAATATATGATATTAAATTTTCATCAACTTCGTAACATTTTGACTAACTCTCCAGAACATCCTTAAATATATGTTTTATAAATTTGCGTAAACTTGATTTTCGTAACACATATTCGAGTGAATAAAATTTTGCATAGCGATTTTGTTCCTAAGATTTCTCAGTCGGGGTTGCAGCTTATGATACGCTTCCCCGGCACTCAAACGGCGATCTCTTTCCTTCAGTAAAAAATTGGTGCTGTTCTCCAAGTTTCTTATCAAGTTCCGATTATGTTCAATCATGAGAGATAGCCGATTTTTTAATTCGTCCGCGTTGGTCCAATTGATGTGTTTTTACTGCATTGTGTTATTCACATTTTTTACCACTTTTTTTCTTATCTTCCGTATATGCGTGGTTCGATGTACTTATAAAATGCAATCTTTCTGCGTCTTGGTTTGAGTATGCTAAAATAGAAAAAAAAGGGTGCAAATTACAAACTTGCACATTGCTTCCTCATTATTACTGCACAGGAAGCTTATTTTATTTAATGTATAATTATTAGTATTTATTTTTTTGGCTTTCTCATAGAGGAAGCTTTGTGAGCAAAGGGTTCTACTTGCACACTTAAAAACTATAAAGAAGCCCGATATTTGCGGAAGTTAGAGCAAATTTACCGAAATTTCTATAACTCCAGAACTAATCAACCAAATCTTAACGAATTATATATGAAATATAGGGGTAAAAAAAAGACTGAAAAATATAATAAAATTAGAAATAGATCAATATCTCCAAATTTGCGGAAATTAAAGCATAAACAAACATTTCTGCAAATTCAAAATTTTATTTAAAAAGAACCCCTTAATTATTAGCAATTTTTATTAATTTTATTATATTCTTCAGTTTTTTCTACCCCTATTTCATATACATATAATTCGTTAAGATTTGGTTGATTAGTTCTGGAGTTATAGAAATTTCGGTAAATTTGGCACATACACACACACATACATATACATACAGACTTTTTAAATTGCAATTTTTCGACATTTTAGAACATTCTGAACACATTCAAAAAAACGAAAAAAAATTTTTTTTACGAAAACAAAGCTTCCTTTATGAGGAAGCAAAATATGTTATTTAAAGCGAATGTATAAATAATATATTTTTATTAAAAATATAATTGCGCGCTTTTAATTAATACTAAATTTGAACAACTTATAGCTTGATCTTTAAAAAATTTGTTCTCTTTCGGTACATGCTGAGAAGATTTGTCCTTTGGAATCATATCTTGTACAAAGACTTGTGGCTCAGCAACCTTTTTTTCATAGATATTCTTTCCCCTTTGGTTTTCCTTTTCTTCAAAGTCTTGCGAATAATTTGAAGTATATCAGCCGACACCTTATTGTCTCTGAAATCAATCTACGTGAGCACGCTATTTGTTTGTAAAAGCTCCAATACAATTTCTCCTCCGTGTTGAGTGATTCCGCAATACCGTAGGCACAGGGTTCAGCTAAAAGTCATTTTTCAGCACACGTGTCAATTGCCTCAAGCCAATATCGCTAAGATGATATTTCTATCAAGTATTAGTACTCGCAATCCTTCCTCTTGAAATGCAAATGCAAACGTATTAAATAATTTGCCCGTAAAAACATGACACTTTAATTGGAGTAATATTTTTCTGACAATACATATCACCGTGTTAGCGTTTCGAGGTAATGTTGACTCCTTCCAAATATTTTGCAGCAAATCCGCTTTTCTTTTTTGGAAGAACAACGATGACAAGTATGTAGCTCTTCTATTAGTGAGACAGCGTGACGATAGATTCAGAATATGAAGATTTAAATTACATCGCAAACTTTCCAGCAACATATAACATCTTGTAAAAAAATACAAATATCTTTATTATATTATTTTTATATTAATTAAAATTTATAAAGAAATTGCATGCAGGAGAAAATTCTATTTGAAATATGTAGATATATAATGTCTAATTTATAGTGATTGCTTAAAAGTTTGAATGTTTTACAAGTCTTAACCAACCTGTATCTTCTATTCGACATCTGGCCAAGCTTTGCAGATTACTTGCCAGGCTATCACTAAGGATCTTCAAATATTTAGGCGCCAGAGAGATACCGTCAAGTGTGAGATTGGTAATCATTAACAAATTCTTCAGACAAACCGCACGGAATGAACGAAACAAAGCATCATATAGCAAACAATTCGTGTAGAAAACTGGCTGCCGTCAATCCTTTAGCGCGCATCTCCTGAACGTGCGAGCAGAATGCAGAATGCCAATCCATTTTGCTATTTTGCGATTTGCGAGTTTATATATCATTGTTTCTTGCCACTGTCATATCTTTAAACTCTCTTTTTGACCGTCCCGTTGTCGTGACGTCACCTGCAAGCTTACTGGGAGTAGTATCTGAAAGACAAAAAAATATAATCATTGTATTTTATTTTATTTTTCAAACATTTCTCATGATAAAATAAAAATTTAGGAGAAGTATTAAAAATGTTACCTACTCTTGAATAAAATTACTCTGCAAAAAGTTATTTATTTATCTTTTTGGCAATTATATAATCTTACATTACTTTATATTTTACATAAAAAATTTGAAAATAAAATTGATTTAATTTTAGAAAATTATATTAGAATTTAAAAATAATTTTCAATATTATGATCAAATAAATTAAATAAGAGTAAAAGGCACGTAAGAGCTAATGCAGATGGTAAAGTGAACACAATAAGGCAAATTTATTACAAACATTTTCTTAAGTTTAGACTCTCTTCAGTGTACACAATATTTTAAAGTGTAGATATAACGTTATAAATAATATGTGATTATCGTGCAATTGGTTAAATTAAATCACCAATGCCAAATCGCAAAAATAACTTATTATAAATAAAAAAAAGTCAAAATAAATAGCCAACAAATAACAACTTTTGAAAGAAAATGCTCGAGAACGGTAAATTTAAAAATTTGGCTAAGACTTAAAAACGTACGTATGGAGCACAGCATTGAATGATTACGAAACGTGAACGGTGGCAGAAGCGGATAGAAAACAGTGACAACTGTGCCGCAATCAACAACGTAGAACTACGTCTACTGTTTTTGAAGAGAGGAATGTTTAAATATTTTCTATTTATTTTTAGTTCAGAATATTTTAATAATTGTTTGTTTTGTTGTTTAATAATAAAATATAGTTATAAGATCTATTTTTAGGCATTTTTATTTAAAAAATTGTTTTATTATGTTATTTTGACATAATAATCAATAATCTTAAACTTTCTGACGGTAGTGTATACACAATATGCAATATAAATATACTCGATATAATCTCTCAGATAAAAAGATAAAATTGGTCACATAAAATAGAAATTGTATGTTCAAATTATAATATCATGGCTCAGAGCTCAAAGATATCATAGTTGCTTTAAAACATTTTGCATTGAAACGTGCACACTTTCACGTTTACGACAAAAAAAGAGATAATACTTTTATTTAAACCTGCTGTGTAATATAATAATACTAGCTGGTTACCCGGGCTTCGCCCCGGAGGACATGTGTAATAAGACACGCAAATAGTCTCTCTCTCCTCCCCTCCCTCTATCATTCCCCTCTCTCTTTCTCTCCCTCTCTCCCCCCTCTCTCTCTTTCTCTCTAAAATGCTATAAATTGAAAAATATTACTTTTTTATCTACTTCTGATACCGATTTCCAAAAAGATTGGTAACAAAAAATTATATACTTTATTATAGCACTCCCCAAGAAATTCAACACCTACTTTATGTACAATTCTTTGAGATTCAGTCATTCGGAACCTGTTTCCAAAAAGATCGGTAACAAAAAATAGTAACACTTTATAGCACTCCCCGGGAAATTATACTCCTACTTTATATATAATTCTTTGAGATTTAATCAATTATTTCCCAAAAAATTAAAAAAATTAAAAAAACCGGTTTCCAGAAAATCGGTAACAAGAAACTATACACTCTACACTCCCCGGGAAATTCTACCCCTATTTCATATACTTATAATAAAAATTCGGTCAAATGGTTTGTAATTCGAAAAATTTTTCATACCGGTTTCCAAAAAAATCGGTATTAAAAGTTTATGAAATTTAATAAAAATTCGGTCAAATGGTTTTTAATTGAAAAAATCTTGGTACCGGCTTCCAAAGAGATCGGTAACAAAAAATTATACACTTTATGGCACTCCCCAAAAAATTCAACCCCTGTTTTATATACAATTCTTTGAAATTTCGTCAATTATTTCCCGAAAAATTGAAGAAATTAAAAAAACCGGTTTCCAGAAAATTGGTAACGAAAAACTATACACCCTATAGCACTGCCCGGGAAATTCTACCCCTATTTCATGTACTCTTGGTAAAAATTCGGTCCACTAACGAATGAGTAGTTCGCGGACAGACGGACGGACAGACAAACAGTCGGGTTTCATATAATAGTATGATATTGTCGTAAACGTGAAAGTGTGCACATTAATATATCGTAATATATTGTGTGCACATTAATATATCGTAAATATATTAATTACACATATAAATCGGATACAATTTTATAATTGTTATTAAAAAATAAAATACGTTGAAGGAACGGGCTAATTAAGAGCCGATCGCTGTTGACGGTGCAAAATTATATTTATTCTTCAATGGAATTGAACGACGTACGTTTCAGTCCCTATTCTCGGACCATCTTCAGCTACTAAATAAAGTATTTTCCAATTTAAGTAATGGATAGAGATCGCAATGCTTTATACATGTATTCAATACATACTGTGCTGTGTGAACTGTAGAATGTAACCATTTAATTTGACACATCGGTGGCCACTCACGGGTGACAAGATATTCTATGTGTGGCCTCCTCTAACAATAAGTGCCAGCCATAAGGAGGAGCACTGGAGTGAAAATAATCGTTGAATTTTTTACACATGTGGGTCTAAATTTTTTATGTGGAGGCCACTCACCTTCTCCATCCGTAAGAGGCAACCGTCTGTCATGAGCGTTCGATAACGACTGACCGTTAGCGTAAAAGAGCAATGTCACGGAGTTTCGTATAGACAATAAGTTATAAACAACACGTTACAATTATATTTTTGGAAGTTTGTTTATAATGGGAAGGTACCCATGGTGGAGACTCTCTGTATCCATTATTTGTAAATTAAGGCCGTTAGTCTGTCTTTTTATAAATATCATTTCAGAGACTAATCTTTTTCCATATGCTTTTTCTTCATCTAAGATTTCGACGTTATTGCAGTCAAATTTATAGTTATTAAATCTATGTTCTGTCACCACGGATTTCTGTGTAGTATTTTTGTTAATATGTTTCCGGTGTTTAGATAATCTCGTTTGTAAGAGCCTTTTTGTTTATCCGACATAAGACGCATCGCAGTCTTTGTAAGAAATTTTATACACTACATTATTCCGTGATCCTGTAGGAATTTCGACTTCATGTACCTTTATGAATCTTCTGAGCTTATTTAAGCTTGAGTAAGCTATTTTTGTATCTAGATCGCAAATTATGTTAGAAAATTGTACAGATATTGTCGGGATGTACGGTACAACAAAATATGCTTGACGTGGTGCGTCTTCACTATCGTTAATTGTTATGTCAGTGTTAGTATGTTTACTATGTAACGCGATTAAGCTTTTGATGCGTTCTTTTAGTATGTTGAAAATGAAATCTAAAGGATATCCGTTGGTTAACAAACAGTTAATCGCGAACTCGAGATTTTTTTGGTGGAAGCTTGGATAAGACAAACGAAAGACTCTATCTATCAATGAAATGACTGTGCCTCTTTTTTGACAAAGCGGATGTCGAGAGTCGTAATTAAGGTATCTCCCCGAAAATGTAGGTTTATGAAACCAGTCAAAAATTATGTAGTTGTTCTGTAAAATGAGTGTAAAGAAATTTAACAATTTATAGCAATTGTTACCGATGGTCTATTACCAAGAGCCTACGGTCTGCCGAAGATTCATAAAGACGGATTCCCCCTTATAATCATAATTTCATCTAAAAATAGCCCACTCTATGCGGTTTTTACTTTATTACACAAAATTATTTATGGATCTATTCCTTAAAAAAATTTTTTTCCTGGATTCGATACTCATTATTTGTCATTACTTTTATGTAAATATTCTGTTTATCCTCCTCCTATTTATCCTATATACCTATACATCGACTAAAAAATGTCGATATAACATTTCTAAATGTGAAAAATAACACGATGAATGAGTTATTTTAACACAAAATTTAGAGTGGACTTTCTGGGATATTAAATTTTTTACTGTGTAATTTACCATCTATTAAACTTTGTGTTCGTAAATTACTTTTACTTTTTTTCAATTTTGTCTTTTTCATCTGAATTACATATTTTATTTAATAAAAAATGTGGAGAGTTGCATTCGAAAAAGTAATATCGCTCCAAATTTTGGATCTGATTATACATATATAAACATATAAAATTCATATAAAATTAGATCTTTTCATATCTAATAATATATTTTTACATCTGATCATATTATACACAATTTTTTCTCGGGAATCCTTATAACGATCTCGCGTATAGATCTTATAAATATAAAAATTTGAGAGATAGGCTGTTTTATTTCTGATTTTAATATTAATTACAACAACCCTCACCCGACGCAGCCGGGTCCGTAGCCGTCGAGGATCTAAATTTTAAAACAAAAATATTTGTTGGACGTTAACCAATTTTTGTAAAATTGGTAAAGAAATAAAAATACAAGTAGAACTCAAGGGTGGATAGTTGGAAGGACCCTCTAGGAGGTGTTTGATCATCCGATAGATATATGTACATACATGGATGAGATCCGATTAATGTAAACTGTATAGCGTTGGATCGAATCTGATTTCTTTTCTGTGAAATGATACGAGATATTGTAATGCGTTATTCCTTATATGTTTTTATTGTTCTGAAGAAAGCCGAGTAAGACTCGAAACGTTAACACGACTGTATAGTGTATACCGTTATTTAAATTATTAAATACATTTTTTAACATCTCTGTTAATTGCTCGAATTTTGGCCGCTTTAAACTACTTAGCTGTTGCTTTGTCGAGCGAAATTATATTGTTATATCTTTTATAATCAAATGGCAATTTTCAATCTAAATGGCAGAAAAGGAAGAGTAAATCCCCGAAACCATCAATCCCAAATAAAGTCTGTTATATTTGTATCATCGTAATCAATTTCTTATCATTATTAATAATGTTAACACTTTACAACGACAGTCGCACATATCACATGTGACGACATGTGACGCATACGTGACAGCGTTCGACAAAGTGTTAATAATAAAATTTATTTACGTGCGTGTATATATATATATATATATATATATATATATATATACACAAAAATGTCATTTTACTTAAAATATTTATTTTTGTTACAGCCTGAAACGTTAAGCTCGTTGGTGCGGGCGGTATATAACGCGATGCGAAGGAGAGGCAGAAGCAGAGGCAGAGACAGAGGCCGTGGCAGTGGCATTGGCAGTGGCAGTGGCAGTGGCAGAGGAAGAGGTGAAGGTAGAGGAAGAGGCAGAGGCAGAGGCGAAGCTGGAGAAGAGAAAAAAATCATGGAAATTCAAATTCATTATTATGAGAAATAACTTTTATATCATACGTACTTCTTTTAATTTACTTTCAAATAAAATAACAATATTAATATACATATAGGTAATATATTTTATTTATGCGTAGCTGTTCTTCTGACTCCTAAAAATCCTTTCCTTCCTTAATTAATAAAAATAGTATTACGTTAACAAATAATTTTTATGTTAATAAATATTTATTTTGTTTTATTTACAATGTTTATATTTATAAATTATACATACAATATATATATATATATATATATATATATATATAATTTATAAATATTTATAAATGTAACGTAGCGCATCTCGTCGTTTTGACAACTCGAGATTCGGCACTCGGCGAGACACCGTACGCGATACCCGAAATGCGTGGCAACGTCGCATAGCCGGCGAAGCAGCTACGTAGACGGAGACAACCGAGACAGTAAATCGTATGTCTGTCCTTCTCTCCTCGCTCGAAGCTTGCCGAGCGGCGAGCGCCGGGACCGGCCGAGCGCGGCCGCCGCGGCCGCAGCATATCCCCTCTAACTAGCTAGTTCGGACACGAACCCTTAGCACGGACGCAAACCATGTGCGGTTACCAAGCGAAACGACGTAGTTGATGCGCACTTTCTCAGGCGGCACGTCGGAAAATGCGACACAGAAAAATTGACGAAAAATGCCGGGATGGCCTCTCTCAGGTTTCTCTTTGATGGCTTGTGACGTTGCGGCTCGCCGCACCGTCGCGGCGCCCCGCCGCCGTCACAAGGCGCGGAAATTCGCGCCCAGGGACGGACCAGGGAGGCAACGACGAGATCTCCAGGGGTCGTATTCAATCGCGTTTCCGCATTCTGATTACCTTCTTTTGTTTTTATGCAATGTAATACGCGCGGCACCTCACCCACACCACGGCAAACCTTCGAGGGAGTACTTGGCGAAAAAAAATCAAAGACAGTCGATAACCAAAGAGGGGTGGCAAACACGGAAGCAGCAGAGATCGCGGGCTGGCGAGAGCAACGCGGCAGGCGGGCGGCACGTGCGGCAGCGACGGACGAGGCCGCCGACAGCGGGGCCCCAAGCGCTTGGGTAAACACCCGGCTTCAGCAAATGATCTCCATAAAACACCGACCCACGGGGTGGCTGGCCACCGCCCCAGGGTCAAACCGGAGGCACACCGGCACGAGCGAAGTTCCGTCCGCCGCTAAGGACCAAATTTGAGGAGTCGTACGCCGCCGAGGGACCGTTGCCCGCCCCCGAAGGACCTCGTATCGATAGCACTGCGCCGGGACACCGCGGGCTTGCAAGCTCGCGCCCGATTGGCTCGCGCGCCCCTCAGGAAGGGGTACCGTATCGATTCCGCAATCGAGCGGGTTTAGCGTTTCACTCTCTGGTCGTCCGTCGGCGAGATAATACGTTTTGCTAAGATACGCGATAGCCACCCCGAGTCAGGCACTTCGATCTTTATCTGGCGGATCGAGGATCGTTGGTGGAAGGTGACGGCGAGGAGCCCAGGAGGAGGCGTATCACCGGTGAGGTTGCCCGTAAATCGCGAGATGTAAAGCCACGACACCGCCCTCCGGTGCACGCTCTCGCTCGGGATAACGCATGTTAAGATCGAGTGTAATTTCGCGATCGATAACGAGAGCGAAGGGCCTCGGGATGGTATCGTGGCCGCGGAACCTTGGTACAAGCGTTATGGCAAATCCCTGGAGGTCGCGATAGGCGCTAATGAGTTCGATATCGCGAGCATATTGCGTTGTTCTCGCGACCTTGGTGTACGGCCGCATACGGGCCGGTACGTCGTAAATTGCGTTACCGTTTCTTTGCGTCGGGAAATTCTTGTGTTCGAGCGTCGGGGTTAGAGTGTCGATGCGTGTTCGGATCTCGTTATTACGGGTCGATCGCGTAAGGTTTGCTCTCGCGTTGAGAACTTTGCGTCCGGTATTACTTGCGTTACGTCCTATGGCGTCCTTGCTCGCGATCACCTCGAATTTGGCGTTGGGATGTCGATGGCATTGTTAATGGCGGCCGAAGGTCGTTCCCGCCGATTGATTTCTTATATTAGATTTGTACTCGCGTTAAGAAATTACCGGCGTTCACACGTTTCGTGCGTTTAGATGTTACTCGCGTAGTTCTTCATGGCGTTCCGTGGTTATTAGCGATATCGCGACTCTAGTATTTCGCGTTGACCGGTATTCCGCATCATTGGAGAACCGCATGAATCCTGTATTTTGCGTTAGTTATCGTATTCTTTGCCTGGTTAAATGACTCGGCGCCTTCCCGTTGCGCCCGAGCAGAATCACTCACGTCAGGTTAAGATATCATGGCGTACGGTTCCGGACGTGGTCTTCACGCAATCCAAGCGTGACGTACCATTATTTCGCGACATTTTGCGTTGAACCTCACTCTTATTAGTGATATTAAGTGTAGTATTCTTGCGTATTATAACTTTTGACTCGAATTATTAATTGTTTGAGAATAGCGCCTTCAGCGTGTTTATTAGAGACTTAATTAATACTTCGTGGGTGTCTCGCGTCCGCTTTAATATTATTTCTATTAGATGAATTTAGACACCCCGCCACCGGCTATTCTTGATTTATTTATGGAATTTATCTTGTGTTTGATCAAAGCCGGATGGATAAACGTTGTTATATCCTTGACAACCAGTACTCAATAAATATTATTTTCTTTGTTATCTGACTGAGTATGAAATTAACGTGTCACCCCGCCGAATATCGCGCCGCCCTTCATTAACCCCGCCCGTGATTAGGTCAAGCTAGCCGATTCCACGCACCTCCCCCCTTCGCTTTGCGTCTTGTTTAGGTTTTCGCGATTTCGTGGACGCAAAAGTACGCGTCTGGCACCCAACATTCGGAACATTTCGTGGAGTATCGGAGGTGCGAGGAAATCACTGGAGAGGCCAACCATCCCGCTCTCCTAAATCCTTTTGATCCGGCACACGTCTCGGAGCGGTTCGGGAGTGCAAAAAGGTCGTGACAGCATACATAACAAATATCATAAATATATGTTATACAATTTGTTTTTAAAATATAGGTAAATTAAACTGTACTAAAAATCCTTCAGAGACAATGCCTGAGGAGGAGGAATTACTACAAGAATCTGAAGTACATCACAATGATGTTGATGTAGATAAAGATGACCAAATGGAAGATAGTTACGATGATCCACCAGAAAAGAAAACATGTCGAGGCAAGCTAGACAGGCGTTGGCTCGAAGCTGATGAAATTTTAATTAGTGCAGTTCAGATGAGACCTTGTTTGTGGAATTACACAATAGATGTAAAAGAGAGAACTACATTAAAAGTTCGTGATGCATGGTGTGATGTTTTGAAAGAACTAAAAGGTAAGTAAAAAGTAAACATATTAAAATTTTTTTGTTATTGAAAATTTATCTATACATTTCATAAATAAGAAATATATTTTTAGATTATAAATTCACTGTAGAAGATGTAAAAAAGCGTTGGAAAAACCTACGAGACTCTTTCAATAAAGCAAAGAAGAAGAAAAATACATACTTACCTAGTGGTTCAGCAGCACCTACAAGTGATGATAGTAATTTTCGACATTATGATAACATGTTGTTTTTAATTGATAAACTGAAGTCCAGGCGGTAAGTGTAAAAACTATAAGAAATAATTTGTTAAATAATAGACAAAATATTTTATAAAATATTTATTTTATTTTTTAGCACAACAAGTAATATTTCACAAATGTCACATTCATGTGACTCAAATGAAGCTCCTTCAACTTCCACTGCTTTAGATGTTGATGCAATTGAAGAATCGATGATAGACAATGACTCTTTGGGTACATCAGGAAGAAATAGCAATATTTCTGAAAACAATAGCTTCATCGACCACACTAAACGTAATTTTGCATGACATTTTTTAAAACTATGTGTTTACATTGTCCGTTTTTCAGGAAATGACACAGACGACACAGTAGGTTCGTTTTCATCACATGCCCCAACATGTTTCTTTTCACTCCAATGCGATCCTATTGGATAATTTGGATAAAAGCTCCAATACGATCGCACGTGCATAACGCAAATTCAACCAATCGAATTTCTTATGCGTATGATTATGCGTTTATGCAAGTTTGTCTACCATGAATAGGCCCTTATGCTTAATATTTATATGTTATGTTTTAGGTCCAAAGAATAAACATGAAGACAATGAATTTCAAAAGCAGTTAGTTAACATTATATCGGAGTGTAATAAACCTGCTAATGGATTTTTACTTCATTTAGGTGACATTTTACAAAGATTGCCGTACAAAGAAAGAAGAACTCTTGAAAAAGAAATTTTAGATTTAGCTTACAAAGCGGAAGAAAGAGCACAACTTATTAATACTTCTATTAGCATTTCATAATTTAATATTCATTTATACACTGATCCTGGTTAAAAATATTGTTCATCCAGCTGGTTATTTTCAATCGCGACATTAAAATTATATTTATGATAGGACTTGTGATTTAAAAAGTATATAACATATTTTTATAACATTTTTTATAAACGATTATTTTCAATAAAACCTATAATTTTCTACATGTTTTCTTATTTATTTCAATTAAAATTACATAGAAAACATTATTAAATACATTAAATAATAGTATTTTTTAATATTAAAATATATGTAAACAGTTTTGAGTCATAAATGTACAAAACATTAGAAAAAGCAAAAAAAGTAATTTATTACATATATATATATTATTATTATTATAATAGAATTCTGCAAATCATTATTTTCAAAATTTAGAAATCATTGCCCTGCTAAAAATGACCGATTAAATCCGATTGGTTCCGTATTAAATTTGGTGAAATTAAATCGGAATGAATGCGTTTTCAATCCGGTTAACCGGATGCCCGATTGGAAGTGAATTGGTTCTAATAACAAATCAATCGGAATCGTTTTTAATTCGGCATTTTCGGATTAATCTGAATCCGTCGTTATCAGTTTCAATCGTATTAATGCACATCCATTTTAATTGGGTGAATAAAGTAAGCACATGAATCGTGTTGAATCCGCATCAATCGTAAAATTTTAATACAACACCAAAATCGGATTTAATGCGATATTTCCGGATTCATCTGAATCCGACTGAATCGGTTTCAATTGTATTAATCTTAATTCATTTTAATCGGGTAAATAAAATGACCACATGAATCGTATTGAATCCGCATCAATCGTGAAATTTTAATACAACACCGAAATCGGATTTAATGCGATATTTCCGGATTCATCTAAATTCTAATACTCAATCGGTTTTAATCGTATCTGCGCTTAATTCATTTAAATTGGGTAGTGAAAGTAGCTATGTGAATTGGATTAAATCCGCTTTAATCATTAAAATTGTATATAACACATCATTTTTACGTAATAGAGTTCTTACTACAGGATTTCCTTTTGGTAAAGTCATGAATTCCATATTTGCAAAACTGTAAAATGTTTTTATTTAACCCTTCGAGAACACACAGGGTTAATTTGACTCTTTTTTTCTTTTTTTTTGCCAAAAAAATTTTTAACCAAAAATATTAAACAAAAAAATTAAATTTTTTTTGTAAAAAACTTTTTTTTTTAAAGAACACTGTTAATCTGACTCTACACACATTTTGATCGTCCACCATTTTAAATTGACAAGTGCGATCAGCTTTAAAAAATTCCCAGATGTTCTTGAAAAATTGTTAAATTAATTGATATAAATAAAAAGTGCCTTTAGAATTATTTACATATTTTAAAAAATTTAAAAAAAAACAAATTTTTTTTTAATTTTTTAAAATATGTAAATAATTTCAATGGCACTTTTTATTTATATTAATTAATTTAACAATTTTTCAAGTACATCTGGGAATTTTTTAAAGCTGATTGCACTCGTCAATTTAAAATGGTGGACGATCAAAGTGTGTGTAGAGTCAGATTCTCCGTAAATGAAAAAAAAGGTGTGTTTTCGAAAGGTTAAATAAATACTGCACATTGTAATAAATTTGTAGTACAAAGAATGGAATTATAATAAAGTAGTAAATAATCCTGTTTATATATCCGGAATTCACGGATTTTATCAGTTTGAATCGGTCTCAGTCAATCCGTTTAAATCATTATAATTTCGTGATTTTGGAGTTCACGAAATCATAACAATTTAGACTGATTCAAACCGATAGAAAACGAGTGAAATTACATCTTTGAGTACGAATCCGTTTCAATCGTTTCCAATCGGTATAATCGTTATGAAATATCATACACGCAGAAAATTTTTCTCGAATAAAGTAGAATACTCATAATAAAATGTACTAGATTTACATCACACCGGTAGAATATACGCGTATTCAACCGGAAATTAATATATGACAAAGAAAAGTAATAGTTTGATCAGATACATCTTAATTGTAACCTAAAGGTAAATAAGTTTGCCATACTAACAAGGAAATATGAGAAAAGTAAAAAAAGTTCTATACTGATATGTTTATAGACGACGGAAGGCGCGCGGCGCGAGCGGCAACGCGGGCTCGCGCGGCGAAAGGGTTCGGCTTGCGCCCGCTACGCGGCGCATCGCCGGTATATTCTCGCGTGATTAAGATTCAACATCGACTCCTATATCTAGGGTAGCTCGGCAGGGTTTCTACAGCGTTCTCAAGTTTGCTCGTGGCAGACAGCTGACCGCCACAGCCTATAACAGCAACTTGTGTTTTTGCCATGACTGCAACAGACATCTCGTTTTCTGTCCATCAGCCATATTTTTATTTTTTGCTTTCTAAATTTCCTATATTTTCTTGAAATTTTTTGCATATTATGACTATATTTTAGCCGTGCAAGATTAGTATGGTATTTACTTTGTTCGTGTATACTGGTATTTTCCAGAAAAATTTTCTGCGTGTAACGATTCAAACCGATAGGAACCGATTGAAATTACATTGTTGAATACCAATCCGTTTCAATCGGTTTTGATCGGTGTAATCGTTATAAATCCGTGATTTCCGGATCAAGAATCCAGATTCATGCGGATTCAAAATTTTTAATCGGATTTAATCGGTCATTTTTGGCAGGGTGTTTACAGCTTTTTCCCATTGCCAATTTACAGCACCTTCTTACATAAAATAATTAGCGAATCTCTCTCTATAGACGCGTGATAAATTGCTGGAAGACACATTGTTTGCTTGGTTTATTATATTTTGAATAGCAAGCGATGGTTGTTGTCTCTCGTTATCTGTGCAATTTAAATATCTTCTATCTCTAGAATACTTGACAAGTTCTTTAGTAATAATAAAATTATGTAAACATAGAGTGGCTAACACCATTATTTCAGCTTTTTTCACATATGTATTAATAGGTCTTCGGAAAATTTTCCAGCGTGCCACAAGGATGCCAAAAGCACTTTCAACAACTCTTCTTGCTCTGCTTTGACGATAATTGTAAACCTTTTTTTTTAGGTCTAATTGTGAACGTCTTGGATAAGGACGCATCAGGTAAGGTGATAATGGATACGCTTCATCACCTATCAAAACGAATGGCAATTCATACTGGCCAATTTTAGAAGGTGGAGGTACACTTAAAGTATTTCCTTCAAGTTTTGCTCTTAATTCACTGTTAGCGAATACTCCTGCATCACTACATCGACCTTCCGCTCCTACATCAACCAAAATAAATCTGTAGCGTGCATCAGAAACAGCAGTAAGATTTATACTATGAGTTTTTTGTAATTAAAGTATGTGGAACCGCTGTGAGGTGGAGCCTATAATTACAATTTTCAATTATGTTATATATATATATATATATATATATATATATATATATATATAAACTCACTGAAATAAGACATACAAGTAAATAAAGCTTCATTAAACATTTACCTCTATCTGAATATGTTTCCCATCTATAGCTCCAATGCAATGGGGGAAATTCCACTTTGTTTGAAATTCTTCAGCAATTTTCGTCCATCTATCTTCGTCCGATACAGGTAAAACTAAATCTTTCAAATTTAACCATATTTCTTTGCAAGTTTCGGTAACAATTTTTGAGACAGTATTTGGTGCGACTCGAAAAGCATATCCAATAGACTTCATGCTATCTCCACTTGCTAAATATCTTAAGCATATTTGCAGCCTTGTATGTGAAGCAATTGGTTCTCTAATATTGAATTGTTTTTCAATCCCAGGACCTACTATTAATAGTAGATCTTCAAAGATGCTACTATTTATTCTTAAATAATTAAAATATAGTGAGGGATCTGTCATTCGTAACACATGAACTAAATTGTCACTATCTCCTTGAAGGAAACGCTGCTGAATTGAATAAATAGGCCTGACCCACATTCTTCTTTTGGATTTCTCTTTTGACAATGTTGTATACAGTAATAATAATTTCGCTAAAGCTAATCTTATTTTTTCCTTTCGATAAGGGAGCATTGGAGTTTTCATGTATACTGTCATTAAAACTTTAATAGACTCTTCAACCATCATTATTTTGGTTTCCATATTCACACAAAAGTTTTAGCAAAAAACGTCAACAATATTGTATAGCGTGTATGATCGAGACCAACAGTACTGTGCCGAGGTTGCATCCCGCATTCCGCATTCCGCAAGTCTTTGACCGTACTGTTCACATGGTGCAGAAAAATGACCAAAAATGCGTCAATGCAGTTCAAAAATTTAAAAATATTGTTTTCAACTTTTTTATATTCAATATAAAATTTTATTTAATGTTATATTAATATTTATTATTGTTGAGAATTATTTGCTTCCCGTGCAATGCCATGGATGAGCGTATGCGTGTGAGTGTGCGTGGAGCTAAATTTCGGTAGTCGGGCGCGAGGGACCAAAGTCCAGTTTCCCTCACCTCACGATTCACTCGCGTTCCGCGATATCGCCGGCCTGCGACAAGCGTCGCCCTTCTCACTGTACGTGCGAACCTTGACGAGAGAGAGTCAACACAATAAAGTCATACGTATTCTAAGTGTAGAGAATTCCTTCGAATCCCGTCCCGCGGTTGTTATACTGTATTAACAACAGGTTATGGGCCCAGCACGCCTGTTCAAATTACGGGACGCGAAGTTCAATTTTTCGGTATTCTCCGTTGTGTGAAACGGAAGGTCTCTCGCGGTGTACTCCGTTCTGTGTGAAGAAGGAAAGAATTTTCGCGGTATTCTCCGTTGTGAAACGGAAAGTCTCTCGCGGTGTGCTCCGTTCTGTGTAAAGACGGAAAGAATTTTCGCGGTATTCTCCGTTGTGAAACGGAAAGTCTCTCGCGGTGTGCTCTGTTCTGTGCAAGGACGGAAAGAATTTTTCGCGGCGTTCTCAGTCGGCATTCTCCGTTCGTATAAAACGGAAAGAACAATTAAACACTTCGTTCGGGCGGAACGAAACGAACGTTGCCACGTGGGTGATACGTGATTGTGTTGAATACTTCGTTCGGGCGGAACGAGAAGAACATTGCCACGTGCGTGACACGTGAGTCAAGAAAGGATGGCGGATCTTCACCTGAAGCAGATTACGAAATTCGACGGAAGCAATTTCCAACTGTGGAAATTTCAAATCAGCACCGTGCTGGTTGTTCAAGGAATAAAGGGCTACGTTGATGGAACAGTCCCGAAACCGGAGGTTGGAGCGGCAGGGTATGCAGATTGGTTGAAGAAAGATGCGGCGGCCATGTGCACGATTTCGACAGCGGTCGAGTATTCTCAGCTAGAATATCTAGTTACGTGCAACACGTCGAGAGAGATGTGGGACAAGTTAATAAGTATACACGAGCAGAAATCTGCTTCGAACTTGCTCCATCTCAACCAGAAATTCCATAGCTATCGAATGGGCGCGAACGACTCAGTCGCGCAGCATGTCTCGAAAGTCGAAAATATGGCGCGCCAACTCAAGGATCTCAACGAGCAGATCTCCGACAACGCCATCATGGCAAAAGTGCTAGGCAGCCTCCCCACGAAATATAGTGCCCTCGTGACTGCGTGGGACAGTGTAGCTGTTGAAAATCAAACGATTAATAATTTACGAGAACGTTTGATAAAGGAAGAGAGTCGCCTCACACAGAATGAAGAAGCGGAATCAGCGTTTAGTGCGGTGAGTGGCACGTCCCGCCGCGGAGGCAACGGGCAACAAGACCAGAAGAAAAATGTCAAGTGTTTCCACTGCAAAAAGGTTGGACACATTAGGGCGAAGTGTCGAAAATTCATCGCTGAAAAAGAAAAAGGTGCTGGTGAAGCAAATGTGAGTGCCCTGATAGCAACGGTCAAAGCTACAGGAGAAAAGTCGGATTCGTCCGAGATATTTGTCTTCAATGCTTCTCATGACGAAAAGGAAGAATTCATGAGAAAGGATGCGCGCGACGTGTGGTACGGAGACAGCGCCAGTTCGAGATACATAACGTTTCGCCGGGATTGGTTTTCAAGCTTCTCGGAAGCATCGGGCGAGATCATACTGGGCGATGATGGGCCATGCGCGGTAAAAGGTTGCGGATCAGTGCCGATTAGAAGCTTGGTAAACGGCGCGTGGTTGTCCTTCAACATCGAGAATGTGATATACATACCATCGTTCAAGAAAAACTTGTTTTCGCTCGGAATGTGTACGGAAAGAGGTCTGAAGGTGGAACTCTCGAAGGAGTCCATACAAATTACACGTGACGGCAAAGTGATGATCGAAGGATCAAAACAGAGCAATCAGCTCTATAGATTGTTTGTGAAATCGGCAATCAAGGACGAAGCGCACGTGGTGAGCAGCAGCAACAGTTTACGCGTGTGGCACGAGCGGTTAGGACATATAAACGCAAAGGCAGTGCGTGATACCGCGAAGTTAGTGGACGGTATTGACATCTCAGACGAAAGCGAATATTTCTGTGAGCCGTGTCAAACAGGAAAGTCGCAGCGGGCATCGTACAAAAGCACAGTGTCGCGCGTGAAACGCGTGCCGGGAGAATACATACACAGTGACGTGTGTGGTCCGATGTCGGTTAACTCTCTCGGTGGCGCGAAATTCTATGTTTCGTTTAAAGACGATGCATCTGGTTTTCGTAATGTGTATTTCCTAAAGCACAAATCAGATGTGGTGGACACGTTCAAGAAGTACGCGGCGCTCGTGAGAAATAAGTTTAACCGGTCGATAAGAATTCTGCGTGTCGATAATGGACGCGAATACGTGAATGGTTTGATGAGAGACTATTTAGATCGAAATGGCATTCAACTCGAGACAACTGCTCCATATACCCCGGAACAAAACGGTCGCGCTGAACGCGACAACAGGACGATCGTGGAATCTGCCTTGACGATGTTGGAGGCAAAAAGTTTGCCCAGATTCCTGTGGGCCGAAGCTGTCAACACGGCAGTGTACCTGCTCAACAGGACTGCGACGAGTCAAGTGAATAATGCCACGCCGTATGAAATCTGGCATGGGAAAAAGCCAGATTTATCCGGAGCAAAGACATTCGGAACCGAGGCATTCTCTCACGTCCCGAAGATTCACAGGAAGAAGTTTGATGCGAAGGCGGAGAAAGTGATCTTCGTCGGGTACGACGGTGAGTCGACAAACTACCGTCTGTACAATACAGTCACAAGAAAAATGACCGTGAGTAAGAATGTAACATTTAATGAAACATCGAATGTCAATCAAGAGGGAAATAAAATTGCATACATAGAAATTAACGATCCAGTGGGAGCCGTCGAGGACAAAGAGAAAGCAGAAATTCTAGGAGTGGATGCTGGAGTTCCAGTTCCCGTGATAGAAGTTGAACATGCTGAAGAACAGAAAAATAGTCATGAAGAAGACGGCGACGAGCAACAGGAGCAGCGAGCTCGCATGCTGAGGAATAGACAGGGAATTCGGCGTTTTGAAGCTCACGTCGCCGAGTACGAGGAGCCTGTTTCATACGAGGAAGCAGTGAGTGGTCCAGAAAGTGCGCAATGGAAGCGTGCAATCGCTGAGGAACTCAGCGCTCACGAAAAGAATGGAACGTGGAAGATCGTTCCGCTCCCACCAGGAAAGAAGACAATTGACTCGAGATGGGTCTTCAAGGTGAAGAGGACACCTTCAGGTGACGTGGAACGTCACAAGGCTCGCCTCTGTGCAAGGGGCTTCACTCAACGCGAGGGCATCGACTACCACGAGACGTTCTCTCCAGTCGTCAGGTACGAGTCACTGAGGGTTTTGCTGGCCATCGCTACGGAGAATGACTACGAAATGCGTCAATTTGACGTAAAGACAGCATTTCTCTACGGCGATCTCCAGGAGGAGATCTACATGGCAGTCCCCGAGGGCCTCAACGCCAGTGGTGGTAGTGGTAAGAAAATTGTGTGCAAATTGTTGAGATCTTTGTATGGTCTCAAGCAAGCTTCGCGCTGCTGGAACGAAAAGTTTGATCAATTTTTAAAGAAATATAAATTCAGTGCTAGTGACGCAGACAAATGCGTGTATATAGGACAAATAAACAATACGTTGATAATTTTGGCATTGTATGTTGACGACGGGTTGATCTTTGCGGAATCCGTCGAAGCGATAAATATTGTATTGGATGCGTTGAAATCGTCGTTCGAAATAACAGTCGGTAACTCGGAAAGTTTCGTCGGTCTTCAAATCGAGCGGGACCGTAAGAATAAACGCATGTTAATCCACCAAAGTGGTTATATTAATGAACTGATTAGACGCTTTAATCTGATTGATGCAAAAGTTGTAAGTGTTCCCGTGGATCCTAATTGTAAAATCGATAATTGTCGCGATGACGAGAAATCAGAGAATTTTCCTTATAGAGAAGCGGTAGGAGGTCTGAATTTTCTCGCGACGGTGTATAGGCCAGATATAGCCTACGCGGTGAACGCGGCGAGCAGGCATTTGCAAAATTATAATAATATTCATTGGGAAGCTGTAAAACGTATCTTGCGTTATTTAAAGGGAACGAGAGACTTCAAATTGATGTATTCGTCTAGCAAAAGTTCTCTGATTCCTACGTTTTACTCGGACGCGGATTATGCGGGGGATATAACGACGCGTAGATCAACTTCAGGTTTTGTTGCGATGATGGCAAATGGGCCAGTTATTTGGGGGTCGCAGCGGCAACGCATGGTAACGTTGAGTACGACCGAGGCGGAATATGTCGCCGCGAGCACCGCGACGAAGGAGATCATGTGGTTGAGACAGCTCCTATATGACATCGGATTTAAATGTGAGAGTCCAGTGGCACTTAAAGTAGATAATCAGAGTGCTATACGTCTGATAAAGAATCCTGAATTCCACAAAAGGACAAAGCACATTGAAGTCCGATATCATTTTATACGAGAGAAATATGAAAAACGCGAAATAATCGTGGAGTATGTGCCTACAGAAAGTCAGTTGGCGGACATCTTTACGAAAGCGCTACAAAAGGATCGTTTCAGAGCTCTGTGTGACGAGATAGGGTTGTGTGACACGCGAAAAATGTAAAACGTCAGTATGCAAGTATGTATTGCACGGAAAGAGTGGGAGTGTTGAGAATTATTTGCTTCCCGTGCAATGCCATGGATGAGCGTATGCGTGTGAGTGTGCGTGGAGCTAAATTTCGGTAGTCGGGCGCGAGGGACCAAAGTCCAGTTTCCCTCACCTCACGATTCACTCGCGTTCCGCGATATCGCCGGCCTGCGACAAGCGTCGCCCTTCTCACTGTACGTGCGAACCTTGACGAGAGAGAGTCAACACAATAAAGTCATACGTATTCTAAGTGTAGAGAATTCCTTCGAATCCCGTCCCGCGGTTGTTATACTGTATTAACAACAATTATTGCTATTACAAAGATTATTTTTTATAAAAACGTTTGAATTATTTTAATAAAATGTTTATTATATCAATTATTTTCATTCCGGATGCATCATTGCTCGTCTATGACGCACCATGTGCACAGGGCGGGAGACATTTGCAGAATGCGTTGACGCGGCATAGCTCTGATTGGCTGTGTCTATGACGCATTCTCTATTCCGCACTTCCATTCCGCACCATGGGATTTCAGCCTGATGGCCGCAAAAAAGAATAACACAATCTTTTTGCGTTTGAATTGCGCGGGTGCATTTTGACTCAAATTTCATTGGCTTCGCTTATCGAGCCGCCGCCGCTATGCGCAATGATACACCTTTCTTATTACATCATGAGTTAACCTATCTCGAGAGCACTCGAGAGACACGGTATTATATTATTTTTTATTTTTATATTGACGGCAGGGAGCTCTGATACTGAGATCAAGGAGCCTGTTCACACGAGGCGTTTCTGCCGCGCGATTGCGGCCGCGCGTTAATAACGTTTGCACGAGCCGCACGCTGTCCCGAGGTAATAAGGTGCGACAACGCGCGCATACGCGCGTATGCGAAACAGCAGTAACACCGTAATCGTGCCGGCGATATGCTGAATTGAATTGCTTCATGCTTATCTGGAGATTTTGTATCCCTACATTGTGTTACCACCGCTGCCGGAAAAGAAGGTTCTCTACGCTTGGCAGAAAGTGACAACTGACACGTTCGATCCCGACTTCGTTGATCGCAGAAGAGCTGGACTCGAGGTACGTTTCCGATTTACAATTATAATAGTATTGTGCGATGAATGTTGTACCCAATTATAACCTCAAATGAAGTTGTGCACGTTGCTAGTATTCTGATTATACAATGCATTTTTACTTTGTAGAGGTATTGCATGCCGAGGAGATCAATCCCGTTTACTCGCAAAGGATTTATCGTAAGTTATTTTATTATCGGTTTAACTTGTTTTTTATTCTTTTCTAGTTTTAATTTTTAACATCCAGCTGTATCAAAATAATTCGACTAATAATTTCTATACTATTGCAGTTATATACAAATATTAAATTACAGCACGTTTTTTATCTTGACCATATTTTTCATAATTTTCAGTACCATTTTCTCATAACTTTTTTTTCACAACTTTGCAAAACCACTTGCGGATGTCATATTGTAGCAGTATTATTTGATTTTTTCTAAGTGTAATCACGTTTGCAGAGTACAATGAGCCATGCACGAAAAACCAGGAATGCTCGCACGTGGAGGGTGCTAGCTGCACGGATAACATGACTTGTGGATGCGCGGCTGAGACGGTGCTGAATATGGACGGCAAGAAGTGTTTGCCGGCCGCCAAAAAGATCCGGGACGAATGCACGGAGTCAATACAGTGCACGGCAACGTTCGAGTTTTCAACTTGCGTCGACAATATGTGACAGTGCGAGCAGAATTTTCATTACGAACACGAGCTGACGAGATGTTTTTTCAACAAAGGTACTCGAGAGTTTTCAACCGATAGTTCTCCCGTAGAATCACGCGTCATGTTTTAAAAAATCCAATTCCAAAAATCTCTTTCTCCGCACCACGTCATAAGAGATAACAATTAATCGTTTTCATCGTTTTGCAGCGATCGGCGATGAGTGCGCGAACAATTACGAGTGTTACCAGGCCGAAGATTTACGAGAACGATCCGTCGATTAAGTCTGTGACGTGTAACTCTAACACATGCACGTGCGCCGACAATTACATCTTAAGCGAGAACAAGTGCGTGAGCGCCGGTAAGTGAAAATCGATGTATAACACGCATCTCATCTAAAAAGAGGAAATTAATAATTATTTATATGGAAGATGCATTTCGATTTTATTCGCTCTTACTCGCAAATTCTTGCCCTTATGCATTTTTTACGTTTTTGCAGGCTCGTCCTTTGTTGCGTCCTTGTCAATAATCATCCTTGTAATAATTAACGCTGACTTTCTTTTCATGAAGTGCAAAATACGATTTCTTCGAAGAGGCACACGAGTCGTTAATGGAGTTAAACTTTTAATGATTATAACATCGTGCATGCGCAAGAGAAATTTAATCTCAAGGAAGAAACGCAAGTAGGCCTGCCGTGGTTGAGAGGAGGCAATTCATTCTCGGATTATTATTTACTTACGGATTATAATTATTTATGTTATCATTTGCGAGACTTTTTTTAAGGACTTTTAAGAATTCCTAAGGAATGCCCGTGAATTTTTCACAGGTCATAATATCACGTTAACGCACACTAATCTTATTAGTCAAACGATACCTCGCAAATCAAGGTGTATGGAATTCAGAGAACTTCCTCTATATATATATATATATATATATATATATATATATATATAATTCGAAAAATGTTAAAAAATAATGACGTCGATATTCAAATCATACAGACTCGTTCTAATTATTATTAATTTGAGTGTTACGGTATTTTTTAATTGCTTTTTTTTTTACTTTTTCAAATTTTTAAGAATTTTCATTATTTTTTTATTTTTGACTATGTCTTCACTGGCCGGACAATCTGTCTCTCTTGCTTTCACTGGTCGGACAATCTGTCTCTCCTGCCTTCACTGGCCGGACAATCTGTCTCTCCTGCCTTCACTGGCTGGACAGTCTGTCTCTCTTGCTTTCACTGGCCGGACAATCTGTTTCTCCTGCCTTCACTGGCCGGACAATCTGTTTCTCCTGCCTTCACTGGCCGGACAATCTGTCTCTCCTGCCTTCACTGGCCGGACAGTCTGTCTCTCCTGCCTTCACTGGCCGGACAATTTGTCTCTCCTGCCTTCACTGGCTGGACAGTCTGTCTCTCTTGCCTTCACTGGCCGGACAATCTGTTTCTCCTGCCTTCACTGGCCGGACAATCTGTCTCTCCTGCCTTCACTGGCCGGACAGTCTGTCTCTCCTGCCTTCACTGGCCGGACAATCTGTCTCTCCTGCCTTCACTGGCTGGACAGTCTGTCTCTCTTGCCTTCACTGGCCGGACAATCTGTCTCTCCTGCCTTCACTGGCCGGACAATCTATCTCTCCTGCCTTCACTGGCTGGACAGTCTGTCTCTCTTGCCTTCACTGGCCGGACAATCTGTTTCTCCTGCCTTCACTGGCCGGACAATCTATTTCTCCTGCCTTCACTGGCCGGACAATCTGTCTCTCCTGCCTTCACTGGCCGGACAGTCTGTCTCTCCTGCCTTCACTGGCCGGACAATCTGTCTCTCCTGCCTTCACTGGCTGGACAGTCTCTCTCTCTTGACTTCACTGGCTCGAAAAACTACCTGTCTTGCCTTCACTTACTTATTCAATGTCAAAATAGAGAAAAAGTTCATATTTTGTCGACCAGTGTAACCAGAAATGTACTTAAGTTAACAAATGAGATGATTTTTTATCGGTTTATGGACTTATTCAGATACTAAGGCATATATGCCGTATCTCGTAAACTAGATCTGATAGACCACAAATCTGACGGTATACTTGGATTCTGCACCTCACAATTACCTAGGAACACTTAACAAATCGCAAGCAACAAAATGTGTAATTGGAAAGAGTTTGTATGATGAATATCGACGTCATTCGTTTTTAACATTTTTGGAATATACAGCCGCCATATTGGGTTTCGTTATATTCAAATACGACGTCCCAATTGTTAATTTATGATCAATATCTTAAAATGTACCATGATATAAATTTTCATGAAAATTGAACGCAGTTTGTACGTTTTAAAGAACGAAATAGTTATTTTTTAGCATTTCACGGATAATTTGGCCGCCATATTAGTTTTGGACAAACTAAAAATTTATTTTTTCCATGGATTCAATGCTAACTACTAAATAAACACATTAACACATTTTTCTATGACAGTCTATAACTTCCAAGTAACGATTTCATCTGTCGTACCTCGTTACCCGCAGACTTCGGCCACCATATTGGGGTCCGCCATGTTGATTTTTCAAAAGGCCGCAGCTCTACTAAAACTACATATGTGTAGCTATAAAATGAGCCCCGAAAGAATTTTTTAGGTGACTCCAATTTTTGGACAGAGGGGGTGTCTGATTTCACGGAGAATGCCCCATATATATATATATATATATATATATATATATATATATATATGTTTAATATATATTTATATTTATATTTATATATTTCTCTTTAATTCAATATTCAATTTCTACATCACGTATCTACACTTATTCCTAAAATTTCTGAATTTTGAAGTACGATATAATTTTTACTAAAGAATTCCTGACGTAAAACATTATCGAGATAAGAAGAAAATGAAATAAAACTTTAGAAATTATACGTCATTTCTAATATTTTACAAGATCTTTGATATTTTCTGAATTATTCTCAGCATAGTTCATCAATCTTGAAAAAGATGAAATCACGATTATATCTCTTGAAACAAGAAGTATCGAGAACACGTATTATTTATAGTTTCCCTATAAACGTGTAATATTATTTAATATTAAGTAATATTCTAGGCGTAATCTTAGAACATTAAATACAATATTCTCGTAATATTAATAGATAGTAGAGTTCTATATAAAGAGAGAAGCGACATTGATGTCCAAACTTCTGATTGGTAATCTGATTCGTATTCTGATTGGATATCCCCTCCTAAGTTAGCAACCATATTGGGACCGGAGCTGACCACGATCTTACATACGTATGTATATACAACTGACATAGTTAGGTTAGGTGAAATCCAAGAGGCCGAAAGAGAAATAGGACTGGTTAGATTATAATATTAAAATAATTATTGTTGTAAATAGACAGTCATATATATAACCCATTTGATTTATATCGGTTCTTATCTTTCTTACAGTTTTAAATATTAATTAATGATAAATAAATATGGTAAAAAGGTGCGAAGATTCTGGCTGCCCTGTTAGGCAAGGTAAAGGGTTACGATTATTTTATTTTCCAAAATGTGAAAAGCGACGTTTACTTTGGCAATCTTGGATAAGAGTCAACCGACCTGGATGGAGCCCTAAAACGAATAGCCGCATATGTGAGGTAATTACCTAATTATCTTTATGTCACCATATGACATTCTGCTGTGATATGATTTTACGTTTTGAATAATGTAACATTTCTATTATTTTGTATATTTATTTTCAGTTGCACTGTATATTTGGGAAGCGCTCACTTCCTAACAAAATAGAAAAATATTAATGTTCAAATACATTATGATCTTATTGGAATAATGCATTCAATAAAATTAGAATCGATTGTATATATACAATACGTCATTTACCTCTTTGCATGACATTTTCAATTTTCACCATCAATTATCACTCAATCACCACATTTATTTAATAAAAAACATGAAGAGAATAAAACTGCAACATGTATTAAACATGTGTATCGAACATTTTAACCTCACGCTGACGGAGTATGTTTATATATATTAAATAGAGTTTGATGTTTGATGACATGGAGCGGTCCCAATATGGCGGTGCTGGAGGTGATGGTGGGGATGCGAAGTCTGTAGTGGGGGTTCGATGTCGCTTCTCTCTTTATATAGAACTCTAATAGATAGTTACATGTTTGCTCCTGATAATATTATGAGTATTATATGAAATAATATTATTTAATATGTTACAAAAATATTTTAAATTTTTGGGAATAAACTATCAAATAAATAAACTATTTTTAATTTAATACATTATAAATTTATAAATATTTAATATAGTATATTACACTACAAGGGCCGAAAGTTGAATTTTCGGCCCTGCGCGTCATGATGCCCCGAGGCGAAGCCGAGGGCATCATGACGAGCAGGACCGAGATTTCAACTTTTGGCCCGCGTAGTGTATACGATTTTTCTTCATAGCCGGTCGAAAGTACGTTATTAATTTTACTTTTTTTAACTTTAAATGTTAATAAGCATGTTTTTGATGCCTGCCCCCGACATTTGCGGCACGAGCGAAGCGAGTGCTGCTGGTCGGGGGGGGCAGGCATCAAATACATTCCAAGAGTCAAGTTAAAATACACAACCAAATTATTTTCTTCACAGTTTGACAGTGAAGTTTTGTGTTCTATCTGCCACTTTTTATACGTGTCGTAAACAAGATTGTATCGATCAACATACTTCTTTGGCAACGTATCTGTATTTATTATCAATCGCGCTTCTGCATCGAAATTTCGTATAACTTCTTCCTCGTCTACGGATTCATCAGATGACATATTGACAGAACAATATTGATGACTATTTTTAAGGTTAAAGGGCGTTAAGGTTTAAAGTTATACAAAATAAAAATATTTTATTAAAATACATAAATTTTTTTTGTAAAAAAACTTGGCGCTGCTAGACCTCGAAATTTTAAATAAATAAATAAATTTATTCTATACTTAATTATAAGCCGTATTATCCGCCGTCCGCGTCGTCACGCACACCCATATCATTCACTCCCACATCCACGCTGATAATCATTTAATATTACTCCCATCGCATTCTTCTCTGAATTATTTTTATTTACTGTTGTCCTTATTTATTTAAAATTTCGAGGTCTAACAGCGCCAAGTTTTTTTACAAGAAAAATTTATGTATTTTAATAAAATATTTTTATTTTGTACTGTTACCTTTGTAATTCTTTGTGATTAAATCTTTTATTCTATTGAAAAATACATATATAAACTTTATATTTAAATACAAATTGTATTCCCTCGTTGGATTAAATATTCTAATAAAATATTTGTATTTTGTACTGTTACCTCTGTAATTCTTTGTGACCATTAAAAAATATACATGTAAACTTTGTATTTAAATATCTTGTATTCCCTTGTTAAATTTAAATAAAATTTTTTAATCTTATAAAATTGTTATCATACATTCTTTTCTAATTGACACAATGTAAAGATTTTTCAAAGTAGTGCAACAATTATTTTTTGAGGCAATATACATGTTCTCTCTGTAATTGGCGCTCTAATTTAAAGAGATATCATTTCTTTTTTGTAATTGTAATAGATCACTTGAAACGCGACTCTTCTTTTTGATAAAATAACATAATTTTGTGACGTGTATCACTTGGGTTATAATTTTTCGGAAATAAAGATACCACTGCTTAAATTTTTTTGAGATTTTTCGAGATATAAAGATCTACCACTTGTTACTTAGGTTTTTTCGAGGTATAATACTACCACTTTCTTTTTTTTTTAGGTAACAACATATACACTACTATACGTGTACTTGGCGCCTTTTTTTACCTTTTTTTAAAAAAGGTAATTTTGTGCGGATATCACGCCTTTTTGTAGTATATTACGCATTTTATAAACAGTATGTATAGGGTAAAGCTATTTGGAGGTATAATACTACCACTTTGTTTTTTTCGAGGTAACAACATAACAGGGTAACAACATAATACATATACACTACTATGCGTGTACTTGGCGCTCTTTTTTACCTTTTTTTTAAAAAGGTAATTTTGTACGGATATCACGCTTTTTTGTAGTGTTACGCATCTTAATCTTATAAACAATATATCTTATAATCTTATAAACAGTATATAATACAAGGTATGAAGCTAAAATTGTTACGGACTATTATTTCTAAAGAAAACAACAATTTAATATTTTGCTTAGTTTTTTTTAAATAATAATCTGTAACCCTTTTAGTTGTACACCTTGTATATATTTTTCAATTTCAACATAAAACATAATCTCAATAAAGCATGATTAATGTTAATAAGTCGTTAACTGTAAAATTCTTTATTTATTTTTATTTGCGTGTCTTACTGAATGTTGTTCGCAACTGTATATGTACCGATATCTTCAGGTATCGATATTTTTGATAATTATTTTTACGTCAGACATAATTTTAATTCATCCAATTTTTATTATGTCTAGACATAATTTTACTTTAGCGATTTTTATTATGTCATGACATAATTCTAATTCTGCCGCTAGGGAAATTTTAAGTCGACTTTTATGAATCAAGCTTGAATTCAATGTCTAGGTGTCCCAGGTTGCCGATGACGAGGTCCACATAGTGCGCTCTATAGTTTTCGGTGTCCAGGTGTATTAATACCTTAAATTCGATGGCCACGTGTTCCAAGTTGCCGATGACAAGGTCCACATAGTGCGCTTCGTAGTTTTCGGTGTCTACATGTATTAATACCTCGAATTTGATATCTACGTGTCCTACATTGGGTGCGTTCAGCCGATACTCCGCTAGCCTAGCAATCGTGAGCAGACGCTCGTTTTCGCTCGTTTCCTCTCTTTTGACCTAATGGATTAAAAGGAGAGGAAACGAGTGAAAACGAGCGACTGCTCACAATTGCTAGGCTAGCGGAGTATCGGCTGAACGCACCCATTCAGATTTAAAGTTATTAATACACCTAGACACCAAAAACTATGAAGCGCACTATGTGGACCTCGTCATCGGCAACCTGGAACACGTAGACATCGAATTCGAGGTATTATTACACCTAGACACCAAAAACTACAGAGCGCGCTATCTGGACCTCGTCATCAGCAACCTGGGACACTTAGACATAAATTTCAAGGTATTAATACACGTAGACACCGAAAACTACGGAGCGCACTATGTGGACCTCGTCATCGGCAACCTGGGACACCTAAACATCGAATTCAAGGTATTAATACACGTAGACACCGAAAACTACGGAGCTCACTATCTAGACATCGTCATCGGCAACCTGGAACACTTAGACATCGCATTCAACGTATTATTACACCTGGACACCGAAAACTACGAAGCGCACTATGTAGACCTCGTCATCGGCAACCTGGGACACCTAGACATCGAATTCAACGTACGATTACATCTGGACACCAAAAATTATGAAGCGCACTATCTGGATCCCGTCATCGGCAACCTGGGATACGTGGACATCGAATCCAAGGTATTAATACACGTAGACACCGAAAACTACGGAGCGCACTATGTGGACCTTGTCATCGGCAACCTGGGACACCTATACATCGAATTCAACATACGATTACACCTGGACACCGAAAACTATGAAGCGCACTATCTGGATCTCGTCATCGGCAACCTAGGACACGTGAACATCGAATTCGAGGTATTATTACACCTAGACACCGAAAACTACGGAGCGCGATATCTGGAACTCGTCATCGGCAACCTGGGAAACCTAAACATCGAATTCAAGGTATAAATACACGTAGACACCGAAAACTACGGAACTCACTATCTAGACATCATCATCGGCAACCTGGAACACCTAGATATCGCATTCAACGTATTATTACACCTGGACACCGAAAACTACGAAGCGCACTATGTGGACCTCGTCATCGGCAACCTGGGACACCTAGACATCGAATTCAACGTACGATTACACCTGGACACCGAAAACTATGAAGCGCACTATCTGGATCCCGTCATCGGCAACCTGGGACACGTGGACATCGAATTCAAGGTATTGATACACGTAGACACCGAAAACTACGGAGCGCACTATGTGGACCTTGTCATCGGCAACCTGGGACACCTAGACATCGAATTCAACGTGTTATTACACCTGGACACCGAAAACTATGAAGCGCACTATCTGGACCTCGTCATCGGCAACCTGGGATACCTAGACATCGAATTCAAGCTTAATTCATAAGAATCGACTTAAAAATTCCCTAGCGGCATTTTCTGCCAAGCGTAGAGAATCTTCTTTTCCGTTAACTCAATATATATTATTTATATATATACCTAATTTTTACCTAAATAGAAATCTTTCTTCTGACCGATAAGTCCATCGACCTAATTTCGAAATACGCGCGCGATATCGAAACTGGCGATACCTGCGCCTCCAGCGTCGAAAAAGTGAAAGTAACGTTTCTGATTATGACGTCATCATATCAGACGTCGGCGTTAGAAGTAGTATCTTAAAAATAAATTTTCACATTTGGACTTTGCGTCGCAATATCTCCGCTCGTAGGGCACGTAGCGGAATATTATGAGAGAAACCCCCCCCTAATTGGACCCCAAGCTATCGATCAAGCCTACTTAGAACTTGATCCGTTCACTCGTTATCGAGATCTCAACATCTCGGGTACTCGCAACCCGTCGCGTCGCGTAAAAGAGTCACGGTCGGTCTCGCTCCGCGTGTACTTGGCGCGAGACACTACCGTGTCTCTTGATAGAGAGCGTGCGTGTACTTTTCACAGGGAGTAAATGTTAAACTTTCGTCCCTGCTATTAGGGACGAAAGTACGTACTTTCGACCGAGGTATGAAGAAAAATAATTGTTCTAAAATTAATGTTACGAATGGTTTTAAATATTGTCTATTAATCAGTGTGAGGGATTTGTGAGAATATAAAAAAAATTATAAATTTTATTATTTTTATTAAATAAAATCTTTGTTTATAATTTTGTATAAATATTTGAATATTATAAATAGATAAATACGTTTATTGACTCCCCTCAAGGTTGCAAGACGTTTTGTAAAGACGTTCCCAACCCTTTATTCAATTCTCTAATACTACTCTTTTCCTCTCACTTAACCCTTTGGACCAACGGCTTAACGTCTCTTTCCGAAAGACGGAGCTCAGTTTGCTCCGCACAAGAGTCTATCTTGCACGGAGGGCGCAGTTTTCGGAAAAAACATTCCATGTTTACATGGCTCTAGTGGACTCAAACCTGGTTCTTCAGATTACGAGTCTGGCGCTCTACCACTAGACCACACTGCCGCCCTAGAGATATTTGAATATTATAATAATATCTATCCAAGAAATATTATATAAACGTTTATTTGCTGACTAGAATAATATTCTAAGAATGTTTTTATATATAATAGCTAGGTATTCCACTGATATTAAAATAGTATACTAAAGAATATTATGTGAAAAGAACATATAACGTGTAAGATCTCTTTTACTTGTTTAAACCTTACTTATACAAAAGATGACTCAATTCCCGGGGAGGGACGTGTATTTATCGAACGAGATATTTATTAAAGGGTATCCGTAATTTTTTATTTTAATTAACACGCGCTACAAATATCGCTCTCCTGAGACCGCCTCTATACGCACGCTTTTCATACATTCACTCACTCGCCCCATAAATATCCTCGCGGTCACCTATCGCTCGTTATGCGTCACGCCGAAGATGGTCGTCACATCAAAATGTACGCGTCTCGAGAGGAATTAAGAGAATACTAATGCGATATATGGATACATTTGTATAGCGCGAGAATTATTATACTCTCCGAGGACGTGTGCCGATCACGATTCAAGTTCGTGTTACAAGTACTCATCTGCGTGCTCGGGCACCTCCTGCGCTTCCCTCGTTGGCTCTCTCGCCTGTTCCGGGGACCCTTGCCTCACGTGGCTGATAGAATGCTGGGCGGGCCGTATTGCTCCGCAGGAAGTTTGATCGCCTTATCCTGACTCGCCTCTCAATCCACCGTCAGTCTGCTCGTCATAAGGCCCGTATTTAGAATTAAGCGTGGTCGGCTCGGAGTCCCCAGAACGAAAGAGGCCGAGCCTCGCTCGGTCCCATCGATCACCGGATCGCGGATCGATGGGCATGCGCAAATCACCCGCCTCCCACTTCGGGAGAATCATAGGGTGGTGGATGGTAGCGTGCTCGCACTATTACATCTCACATATTACATCTTACAAACGACAATAGAATAATCCTAGAATATTAGAAAATATTATATAATATTCTGTTAGCAGGACGTATTAAAAGAACACAGGAACTAGATACATTTTTATTATGCGTTCTTTGTAACTTGAGAAAGACAAAACTTTTTTGATAGATACGATAGTAAAGGCCGTGGCACATAGAAAAACTGAAGCAGTAAAACTCAAGCAGTAAGCAAATCAGCCAATCACAGTCAAGAACTTAAGGTACGCGCGGCCGGCCGTTTTATATTTCTAGCTAAAAATCTTTCTGGCAAAAAAAAAGGTCAAATTGACCCTGGGTGTTTTCCGAGAGTTAAATCAAATGTTTATTAATGAAGTACACATACACATACACGTACACATACACTCAAAATAATGAAGTACACATACACATTCGTCCACATAATCACTCTCATACTATATTATTTACATTATTTATAGTTATACTCATATGGATGGACTAATCTTCATTATTATCTTCATTGATAATAGGCGTGATGCCGTCTGTTTTAAATATATATATTTATAAATATATTTAAATATAAAAAAGTATTTAAATATATTTAAAACAGACGGCATTACGCCTATTATCAATGAAGATAGTGATGAAGATTAGTCCATCCATATGACTATAAATAGTGTAAATAATAGTATGAGAGTGATTATATGTGAACAAATGTGTATGTATACTTCATTATTTTGAGTGTATGATATGTACGTGTATTTGTATGTTTAACGTGTATTTGTATATTTAATCGATTCTGGAAAATTACTTGTTGTAGGATTCCATTCCAAGATTCTAAATAAAAATATGGCAATGGTACGAAGAGCATATCATAATTTAAAAAAATAAAAAACAATATTTTATTTTTTTAAACTTCCGCCTACCTATATTTTATTGGTTTGAAAAAATTACTTGTAGAATACTATCCCAAATTTCTACACAAATATAAAGCGATCGTACCAAAAACATATCATATTATAAAAAAAATAAAAAAGAATACTTTATTTTTTAAAAGTACCGCCTACCCATTTTATTGCTTCTAAAAAATTATGTCTGATAGGAAACTACTCCAAGTTTCTAGAAAAATTTTTTCGTAATTGTACAAGAAAGATATCGGGACTAAAAAAAATCAAGAACATTTATTTATTTTTTTTATCAATGTTTCTGTCATCAGAAACCTTTTCCGAATTTTCCACAAATGTGTCTCAATTTTACAACATATTAAAATTTCATCAAAATCGGTTAAGCCGATCAAAAGATATAAATTATTTTCAAAATTTTTATTTTTATTTTTTACAGCAAAACGGTTCAATATTAAAAGCTAATATTTGACTAAATTGTAAGTAATACTGATAGCAATCAAAGCAAAAAAAATGAGCATAATCCGTGTGGGGGCACATTGACCTTTTTTATCCGGCTACGGCCTTTACCGATGATTCGATTTGCGTTCTGATCGAACTACACCCGCAAACGATGAAAAACCGATATCCATTGTTGTTCGAGTCGATGCTGCGCCTCCATATAATTGTCTCTCTCCGCCTTGGCCCATTCGATCTCTTCTTCCAGTCGCAAACTTGTTTCCAGCTGCAAAAAGCTTTTCCTTGCTACGAAATTCCGTCTAGTAACTTTCCAGTCATCTTTCCAAATGCCTTCGAGCTTTTCTCCAACCTATCCCGCTCGCCTTTAAAAAAAAAAATTTTACGTGGTTCTTTTAAAGAAAATGGAAATTTTAGATTAGCGTCGCAGTAGTTATAAATGCTAATTGTCTAACAAGAAATATCGAATTTTTGATAGTAATAAACTGTAATTATTCGCTTTAACAAGAAACTCAAATTTTGAAGTCTTCTAATTAATTTTATTGGTGTTATGATATAATTCATATTATTATATACTTATATATTACTAATATATTATTAATAGTGTTGTATTTTAGATAGCACACATGTCTCTAAAGACGTACAGACGTTTTTAAAATGTTTGTCAGACACGTATGTCTAAAAGAATTACTAATTCTTTTTATAATATTTTCTTTTACAATGCAAGATTACAGATCGATAAAAAATACCGCGAACAATATAAAAAACACTTATAACACGTATGCAGCTTATACAATACAAGTAATCTCTTCTCTCTAGCAGTATTCATAAAAACAAAAGAGTAAGAGCTCTCCCCCTTCCTTTTTATGTACGTGTGTGTGTGTGTGTGTGTGTGTGTGTGTGTGTGTGTGTGTGTGTGTGTGTGTGTGTGTGTGCGTGTGTGTGTGCGTGCGTGCGTGCGTGCGTGCGTGCGTGCGTGCGTGCGTGCGTGCGTGCGTGCGTGTGTGTGTGTGTGTGTGTCAGTTATATTCGCACACTGTGTAAAATTGTGAACAACAACAAAATTTTTTTAAGGAGGTTCGATGGCTTCATCGGAGGGAGTAGTGGGACGCGGGGGTTCTGGAAACAGCGCACTAGCGTTTGAAGTAGTGGGAATGAAGGGGATTGCTCTGATTGGTCGCCGCGTGCGTATAATGCGTGCTGCTGTTCACGTCGTTCACGACCGTGGCAGTCTAGCAGACGAAAAATCAAGCAATTTATGCTTTAATAATTAATTTTTCTACGAAATATGCGGTAACCTTCCCCTTTCTTTCGCTCATTTATTTGTATATTATTAAGTTACATGTGCATATTTTTCTTTCCTTATCATTTGCATTTTTTCTTGCACTTATTTCATTCTAAAGGTATATGCATTATAACATTTCCCATAAAAACCTATGTTAAAAATGCAGCCAGTTTCATGACATTTTAATATGTTGTTCTAGAATGCAAAATAGAATTATGTGAATTTTTTGAGAATTTTTTACCGTCCCGTTTGAAAAAAATCTAATCCAAAAATTGTACTTTTTAAATTTTTGGAGTAGATTTTTTTCAAAACGGGACGGTGAAAAATTCCCAAAAAATTCACATAATTCTACTTTGCATTCCAAAACAACATATTAAAATTTCATGAAACTCTCTGCATTTTGTTGTAGCCATCGAATCTCTTTAACTAGTTTATACGTGGATAGTTCGACAACAGTTTATTTGAAATATGTGATGAAAACAATGCCTTCTTCATGAATCGTATATCCTAACTGATGGTAATATAATTCTGCAGTACACACATCTTTTTATATATTTCTATCGCAAGTGGAATTGATTAATTTTTGGATTCTCCAAGGAAAGTATTGCACGTTGGACAGTAATGCTTGTGGACTAGACAAGAATCCATGCAATAAGGAAACGGTGCACAACAACAGCATCTGCGAAAGAACGTCAGATTTAATCGGACCTTATTTTTTCGATAAGATTCTCTTATACTATATTTCAAAATCTTACCCGAATAAACAGAGGACTAACGCAATTAGATGTGTCTTCGTGTTCGCTTCCGATATTACGCGCGTACTTATGTCAGCATGGCAATGTGGACAGGTCATACGTTGACTTTCATTGCTGAAGGCCGTCCCTGTTACGATTGTATGTACCGTATCTGTGACCACATTAGACGCGTTAAACTTCAAAAGTATTTATTTTAATAGATGATTAGATATCCATATGCACAAAAATATTGTCTAAACTCGTTTTTTTAATATAATTTTTATTAATTATAAGATTTGTTTTTCATAATTTTACGTATTTGTGGCTACACATTGAAGTAATATTAATCTTGAATAATTAAGTGTGCACAAATATATTGTATGTACGAATTATTGTTCGTATGCATTTCTATAATATAATTATTACTTAAAATTCTCTTTTCAAAATTTTTACACTTACGTTGTGGTAGCGGCGCCGGCGTTGGCTGCGGTTGTGGCTGCAGGCTAGGGTATGATGACGTGTAACTTGGTGGTTGCTCCATTTTTTCCATTGCAATTGTGTACTCTTTCGTTATTATCTAATTGCAAAGAAATACAAGATAAATTATAATTTAATGTAACGTACGTTTAATCATTCGTTTGCACTCTCCGTCCGTTCTTCGTACGTAAAATCTATAGTAGGGGCACAGTATATACAGTAGCGCAACTCTCTGTCGGCGCCTTTGATGTTAGTGTTGTCCAAAATGGAGTGCGCATGCGCGAAATAAGTAAGCGCCCACTAGCACCAACTGAACGGCCACGTTCAGGCAGACACAACTGTTAAGTGTCGTCTTATCGACACGCTACGCTGATTCGTTGGATCTAAAAGTATAAGAGCCAATCACGTGCTATTGAGCGGTTTTACGGGCCCAACGTCTTTCTCTGAACTTCTTTCTCAATTGCTCTTCCTTTCTCCGCTCTCACTCCACTTTTACATGAAATTAATCTGAATTTAATAAAAATAATGAAGATAAATATTTATTATGTATCTATTAAAAATAAGGAAAAAAATTCAAAAATGAGAAAAAATAAAATTATATAAATGTGATTGCAGATTGAATAATATAAATGTATTGAGGTAAATTATTAGAAAATATAATGTTATATAACATATATTGAACAACCGAAAAGCAAAATATAATATTTTATACATTATACTTATAAGAAAACAATTATAATTATAAAATATTTAATTTAAAAGATTAAATGAAATAAACAAATTATTTTTAATTACGCATCCAAAATAAAAATAAGATACACTATATTAATGCTTAATTTAAAATGCAATAAATGAAATTTTAATTTTAATACGACGATATGTTTCCGGATAGCATGGAGAATTGAAAAAGAATTCTTTTTAAATTCTTGATTTAAAAAATTTTTAACGTACTTTTTCCGTATATTATTTCTGTCCCAAAACAACTCTTAAGAGTTCAAAAGAAATTCTTTTCTATGTCACCAATTCTGAGTTTTTCTTCAGATACAAAAAAAATCACTTTTCTACTCCATAAAAATTCGTAATATATTCGAAATTATGTTTAGGTAGTATTTTAATAGAGCTCTATCTAAGCGAAACGCTGTTATATGATAACTTTCAAATTGTATTGTATTGTGGAATGCATGCTGGACATTTCAAAATCGACACCACTATCTTTTGTGAAGTCGATATCTGAATTATCTGACGTCTGTTTCAGCCAGAAATTTGCATTTTAATAGGTACTTCAGAAATGTAACCGTTTGTAGACAACGTAGAATCAAGCAGCAATTTTTTCTAGAT